>NC_041357.1:14392284-14492284 GCF_900634415.1 Cottoperca gobio
AGAGAGAGAGAGAGAGAGAGAGAGAGAGAGAGAGAGAGAGAGAGAGAGAGAGAGAGAGAGAGAGAGAGACAGAGACAGAGAGAGAATAATATGTTGAGTGCATACCCATTAGTGTATGTGTTTATGGGACTATCTGCTCATCCTTGCTCACACAGAATACATATGGCGGGTGCGTGAAAATGCCTGACCGTCTCTTTCTAATCCTTCAAGATGACTCTGTTTCAGCAGGAATTCCAGTCCTTAGTGGGACATGAGCAAATGTTCTGTGCGAGATATTAATAGAGATTGTGGGCGGAAAAGAAAAGAAAAAGCTTCTGCATTTTTCCATATGTTTTGTAAGGAAACAGTCCAGATGGATTATCTTTTGGACTGGAGCTTTCTCTTGCCTCAACCAGCTCAAGTCCAAGTGGTGTTGGACTTGCCAGAAACACACACACTCACACACCAATACGCTCACACTCCTCCCGTCTGAAGCACAACAGGCTATTACTGATTAACATGTCTAAACTCAGCCAATTCAGAAAGCCACTCTAATTCCTTTTCCATCTTGCTCTCATATGAATCATGGATGATGTGACAGTCTTTCTTCCTAACATACCTCACGTTCCTCGCAGTCACAGAGATATGTTTGTCGTCTTTCTATTTGTTGCCTGAGAAACCATGTTGGCTTGTCTTCTCACATTTCACACTTGGTTTCATCCCCTTAACCCCTAATGCTCGGCCTGGATAGGCTGCCTGACCTCTTGAGTCACGGATGTTAAACTCATCGGCATCACAAGGGCCAGAGTTGGGCTTTATTTGGCCTGGTGATTGTAAGCACGGAAGGGAGAAAACTTTCTTGAGTCAAAGATAAAAAAAGAAAAAGAAATCCACTGATGTTCTTTCTTAACACATTGGTCATGTTTGATTTGAATTTCAAAGCTATTTGTTTGCTGCTTTTTTAAATTCATTGTTTGGATTTGGACTGCGTCAACAACATAATAGTCCTTGTGAGCCTCATGGTCTCTAGTATTTGAAGATTTATTAAGTGTTAAGACCTAGACATTCACACTCGGCCTTGTGCCTTTTAATGCGGAAAGACAAAGCAAAACACCCACACTCACTCCTTCTTTCCTGAGTTGGTACACATGCACACACATGGAAACATTATGTGGTGTGACAGAACGTCACATATTCAGAGTTTCACAGCAGGCTCGCATTCCAGGACAGCAAAGAAGAGATAATGTCAGTGCGCTGCTGGTTAACTCTCTGTTTTATCCTGTTTCTGGGTCACAAAGCGTGAAGGATGTCTGTTTATGACACACACACACACACGCACACAAACATGCACACACACATGCACACACACATGCACACACGCATAGCATGCAAACACAACGCTCACACATACCACTTTGCCTCTCCCAGCCTTTTAGACGACAAAGTCTAAAAAAAACACAAGTGACAAAAGATGCCCACAGACATGGCTGCCATAGACAAACACTACACTCTTATGTGGTGCATCTGAGTTTTATTCTTCTTCTTTTTGACATATGGTTTCTGGAACCAGGAAGTGTGCCACACTGACTGACAGGATGTAGGATGATGTTGTGGTGGGTTTTGAATTATGCTTTTAGAGGTCACAGTCCCCTAAAATAGCTTCTTTTTTTTAACGATATTATTGTGCAACTCATCTACTTAAAGGGCATGCTTTGTGAGTGTATTGATTCTTCATAACCCAGTGGTGCTATATTTAAATGAAGACATCATGAAATTCACCTAGTCAGCAGCGGAAAAAAAGAGCTTCCTCTCCAAACCGCCCACACTGCTTTCAGCCTTGTTGTGACTTGTTTGTCTGTCGTTGGAGGATTTTGGCTTCTTCCAGAACAATTGCACTTAAAAACCCCTCAGCTCCAGAGGATGGGAGCTGGATACACAGCAACAGAACAGAGCTCAAAAACACAGTGGAGTGTGGAGCCTGTGAGACGGAAACGGGAAAACATTCCCTCTCCCTCCACGATGTAGCCTCTCCCTCTGTATACATGTCAGGCGCATGCATGCTATTGTTACTGCCGTCACTTGTGTGTGTTGTCATGTGCAGCTGTTTGCTCTCCAGTTAGTCTACTGTGTAGTGAGTTAGTGGAGTTTCTCTTCACTCGGAGCGTCTCTCTGATTTATTCTTAACATCTGTATTTGGCAGGTGTGTGGAACCACAAGGTCTTCTCTCTAAGCCTGTGATGTAGCTATGATTGCGGGCAGTGTGTGTGTCTGTACTCGTGTGTGTGTGCATTTGTGCAAAACAACAGAGAGGGCCTTACTCCACCCCCTCCTTGGGATGAGTCATATCTGAGCCCTGTGTAATCCAAGCCTGTGTTTCATGTGTGTGAACAGACAGACCCTGAGCAGTGGTCTTGGTCCTGACTCCCTCTGGGGCAGTGAGTGGGTGAGACACGGCTATCAACAACAGGCCCGGCCAGCTTTGGTTTCAGCCTCACCACACAAGGAATCTGTTCGCCGTGACATAGGCGCAGATACACACACCAAACACAAGCATAATTCACGTAGAGTCAAAGCTATTATTCCTTTCCCTCCTTAGCTCCACCTTAAATAATATCAGGTAACAAAATGTGGCTTTGTGATTGGTTCAACTGTAAGGAAGTGTTGGGATCCAGAGGATGGGCCAATGGCCATCTTTTCACATGAAAAGATGGTATCACAAAACGGTGACAGTCTAACACTGTGTGTGTGTGTGTGTGTGTGTGTGTCGGCGTGTGTGTATTTATGGTCACGTGTGTATCCACCTGTGAGAGTGTGATTTCAGTGCAGTAATGTCATGGCTGGGCTCGACACAGTCAACAATGGAGGCTCAAATATTTTGACTTTTTATATGAAATCACACAGAGGAAGTGTGGTGACACAGGAAATAGGGCAATGTCACAGGGAAAAAATGAGCTCTATTTTGTGGATATTCAGCACAGCATTTCAAAGCACCCCATTGCTGGTGTGACAAAACTCTTTTAAAGGCACAGCTGGACTTTTAAAAGGGCCTTCTACATTTGCCCCTAGGGGGAGGGAAAAAGTGTCCTGGATAGAGCAGCAGAAAGGTGATACTTTGCTAGAGTCAAGCTGTTTCCCATTATAACACTCCTTTCTTTTTATTCTGCATGTTAGGGCAAAAGTATCATATTTTGTATCACCTTTTCCAAAAAAAAAATCCAAGCAGATGTAATATTCTGTTTGTGTTGCCAGATATATCTTGACCTGATTTTGTCATTTGACAACGATGAGAAAGTAGACAGCGGCACAGAAACAAGAACGCAAGGATTGGACAATGACATTTTCACTTTGCGAACATCATTCACCGAATCTTTTGGGAGCTTCTTTTTCAGATGTCACAATAACAGAGCAGCAAGAAACAGAGAAAGAAAGAACAAACCGAGTGAAAGTAACATTATGCATGCCTCCAGGCAAACTGTGGTGACCATCATGTTGTACAGTTCTGGTCTTAATCTTTAGTTTACTGAATTTTCAATTTCCTTGACTTGATGTCATTTGTCACGTCGGAGACTCTTTACGGACACACGTCCATACCTAGTGTTCCGGCACTATCAAAGTACAAAAAGCTACTTAAACAAACAGTTTAACAAGTGCATGGATCAGTGGAGCTCATCGTTAAACTGATTAATAGTGGCCTGATTATCGTTCCTGATGCATGCTGAAATGGCAGGTTGCTTTAATTTATTACCTAAAGTTTGGGAAACAATTGAAAGTAGCTTTGCTCTAGTTGCTTGCTTGCCAGCTGTGAGGATTTTGCAAGTTGTGTAACAATTGCAACACATTTCTTTCACTGCCATAGAAACATGAAAACACTAATCTTTCAGCAACCATATTTATTAACACAATTACAGGCTTTGGGGAGGAAAATATATTGCATTTGTAGTCCAACACACATTTAATTACAATTGTGCAAACGTAATGAATGTAACAAGGGTAGGTGGTAATAAGCTGAGGCTTGACCTTTTTGGTCAGCATAAGTTTGCTTTGGTTTGTCAGTATTTAAAAAGTAATGACTTATTATTGTTTATTTATCATTTTTAATGTGTATTTGAGTGTGTATATAATTTGATCGAAATTATGAGTCTAGGAGAGAAAATATTTTGGATTCAAACCAAACCCAAAGGCGTTCAAGCAGCTCGATTTTTTTATACATGTTTTTATAAATGAATGAAGCGACTCCTTGCTGCTGATCCTTGTTTAGTGGTGTTAGATCACTTTTTATGTTCTCATCACAGTCTTTTTTGACAATACTCCTATTAATACTCCTGTCTCTAACATGTGTCATAGCGGCCATGTTTTTTCCCCGCCACTACTCTATGTTTTATATTGCATGTGTTCAAATATGACAATATGTCAATACTAATTCCACTCTGCAATACTTTTGATCCATGGGAACATTCATGACAGTTAAGATAGCTACTGTTATATTGAAATCACACAATAAATGGTATTGGAAGACATCAGAAAATAGGCTGTAATTGTATGTAATTATTATCTTAACACATCGTGATGGTTACCTATAAAGAGACATAAACGTAACACATTCTTCCTTGAATACCATTATTGGGTGTTATTTAACTGTTAGTTAAAATCTAAGCTTTATCAGCCTATTTAGGCCAGTAAATCCTGACTTCAGGGACTCACACAAACAACAGGAAAACTAATCACACAGGGCTTCTGGTTTGGAAATGTGCAGCTCAATATTGACTCAATGAAAACCGTAGTCACTTACCCAACACATGCACATGTAGATGCTTGCTCGGACTGCCTTGGAGTGTCATAAGTCAGTTTAATGTTTGCAAATGTTTTGTCGAAGAAGAGACAAGAAGTGGCGTCACACATCGCACAATCTCCCGAATCGGGGAGTACCACAGACGTGTACCGGCAAGTTTAAAATAGTACAGTATAAGTGATGATATGGTTGAAGATTTTGCCCTTGACATGGTCTTCCTCCCCTACTTTCTGTCGGGAGCGGTAGAGTAGTGGGAGTGAATGCCAGGCGTTATTTGTCTGGAATTATCAGCTCAGTTCATCAGAAAAGGTTGAACAGATTGACTAACTGCCACAGTTAGTTTACAGAGACTAAGCTGTGATATTTCATTAGAAAACCTGAGCAAGTACATTTTCTCTCTTCTGTGCTTTGGCTGCATCGTGCAATTCTTGTGTAATATGGATGTAAATGAGTGATATTGCGGCTTATGTGTTTGTGTCTGTTTATGTTTGCGCGTGTGTGTGCGTGGGCATGTGTATGTGCAGTTTTTGTAACAGCACAAAGATGTCCCAAGGGTTCTTTCCACTTTTCTCATTACAAATGCTAATGTCACATTAATGAAATCGGCTTAGTTTAAGGTTTATAGCGTAGCCTACACTGAGAGATTTGGCCTTGACACTTCCCACATATTTCAAGTTGAATCACATTTTAGTCCTGTGGGCATACTATTCTGAGTTACTCTAAAATGAACTGGCCCTGAGTGAAACTTTGGGAAAAGTTTAGAGCATGTTTGCCAAGCTTTGTCATCGTTGTAAATTGTCCGGCCACAGGCTGCCGGCTGTCCAGCTTCCGAAGACGAGTGTGAGCTTAGCTACGGCAGGTAATGGCTTCAATGAGGGGCTGTCTAATCTAAACATCGTGTTAATGTGCTAGCAGCGGTTAGAGTCACTAGCTGTTAATCATTGCTCAACAGAAAGCTTTTCAGGCACAACAACATGCCAGAGAGTTAATCGTGGTTACAGAGCCCGGTTTTTATGCAAAGGACATATTTAACAGCTGGGTTTCTGATCATAAGGCCTTTCCAGTAAGCACATGCATTACTGTAATACCATCAGCTATAATTCCAAGGGTCAAATAAAGATGTGAGAACTACTGCTTTCTAAACGTATTGTTTTACCATCTCACATAAAAGTGGGGCATTTACTAGCTGGCTGATTCATAATGTCAAAACGACTAGAAAATATTCTTTCACAAAAACCTTCAATTTAACAATGAACCCCACTGTATTGTATTTGATCCAGATTCTTCTGCCATTCATACCCTTCAACCATCAATATTAGTCATTTATCTCACTTGATAGTGATGGGTAGCATTGAGTAACCTTTTACTGGTGTTTAACTTCTTGCCCCAGTTTGCCTTTATTAAAGAAAATACTAAAAACATTTAAAGATTTGAAAACGGAGAGTAAGAAGAAGAGATTGTTCTTTGTAATTAAAAGCCAATTTTGTAAAATTGATTAGATTATGCTAATCAAGGGAGATAATATCTTAAAAGCAGTGTGAGGAAGGGAGATAGACGGAGCGTGAAGAGTGAAAAGGAGTGACAGTCCAGCCGCCATTACAAGCTGCTGATTTCTGCAGAGTGCTTCATAAAATGTCAGAGCGCTTCTCCCTGAGCAAGACACTGAAAAATGGCAACGCTATGATGTGCTGGCACCTCACCTGCTGCAACTGTGTGAGTGAGTGTGTGTGTGTGTGTGTGTGAGAAAGAGAGAGAGAGAGAGAGAGAGAGAGAGAGAGAGAGAGAGAGAGAGAGAGAGAGAGAGAGAGAGAGAGAGAGAGAGAGAGAGGGAGAGAGAGGGAGAAGAACAGAGAGCATCAGTGTGTGTGCATTTGTGCAAGTGTGTGCTTGCCTGTGTATGTTTTTACATCTGTGTGTGTGTGTGTGTGTGTTGTGTGTGTGTGTGTGTGTGTGTGTGTCCACGCTGGCCTCCCTCCCATGTTGCAGTGGAGCAGAACAGTGTGGCTGACTGCCTGCTGCTTTGCCTCCCTCTCTGTCAATACAACACTATTCTCTTCCAGCCAGTCATTTTCACATGTTTAACATTAAGTGAAGCACCCGTTTGAACAGAGGAATACAAGTGATTGACATATTGAGTTTAATGCTAGTGGATCTTTTCTCTCATCAGAGCTTATGTTGCCAGATTGTTGCTCTAAAACTACTCAATAGCTTTTAAGACCTTCATCTGATTTCAATATTGGGACACTGTGGATTGCGTGCCACTGTAAACACCTAACATGTTTTCTGTTTGCTTCCTCACGTTAAGTGCATGTTTGCCTTTCTTTGCCATTTAGCATTTGTCTTCTTGTGTTGAACACAAAGCCAGGGTTCTTTAATTAAGTCATTACATGCAGGCGGTTATTAATGTTGGTTTAAAAAAAAAAAAAGCAGGAAAGGGTAAAAAGCAAAGTAGAGTGGAGAGACTGGGAGGGAGAAAGGTGTGAAGGTGGGGGGTTAGCAGAAGAGATAATAAACACAGCATCAAGCCAGAGAAATTAGAATCCTTTGGCATTGTTACCAGATAAACGAACAACTGTACAGCAAGTTGCAGGAACCAGGGAACACAAAAAACCCCAACTGACAGTATCAATCATAATTCTGCATGTTGTGTTGAGCACCACTGGAACAAGCAAAATAACTTCACCTAAACTACATGTGTTTCTTTATTTAAGGCTTTGCTGTGAGCTCGGGTAAAGCAAAAAAAGAAAGCAAGATTGTGTTCGGGAGTTGCCTTACAATGATTTGCTGGTAATTAATCAAGGCCTTTTCAAATGTTATGGTTGTTAATAGGGCCTTTCATTATTGATTAACCTGACAGTTATTTTCCTGATTAATGGATTAATCATTGAATCTATAAAATGTCTATAAGCCCAAGGTGACATCTTGAAACTACTTGTTTTTATCTGACAGTTCAAAACTCAGATATTCAATTCACTTAAGTATTGCTTTTTTTTTTTTTTTATTAATTATCTAAATAGATGCGGATACAAGTTATTTTAATCAGCGAATCATCTTATGCTGTTTTTGGTTAATTTTGTCATACATAAGTAAGCACATGTAGGTACCAGGTTTCACCCCAAGAGAGTTTCTTATAGTTTCACTGTATCCTGTAAGGCGGCCATAATGAATTAAATTGCATTATCACAAAATATGCTGCATTGCAGAGGTCAAATCTGTAAACATTTCACGGATATCTTTGTTCTGGACAGTTTGGCAGTTTGGCTTGTGAAGAAGGAATAACGCTTTGTGTGGCTGAGGGGAGCAGTAAAAATTAGGGTGTGTGACTGTACATGTACTACGTATTCTGTTCTCATCACATTCAGTGCGTCAGGAACAGTATCAAACCAGGCTCTTGTAACTGATAGTCATGAATAAGCTATTATTGCCATCACACCACTTATCTGAATTCTGTCACATTTGCACAGTGATATCAGTTATCTCCTGCAAGTAAAGTTTCAGTTGAACAGAGCAGACTCTAAATGGTTTCTTCCCATGGAAATGGACAGAAGAGGCTCCAACGATTGCTCAAACAAGGCTCGCCGCTCTCTGGCTATTCCATTGTTCTGTCACTGTCAGTTTGTTTTGCCATTTGACATGCATGTCATTTGCATTATGCATATCTGGAGTGCTGTGCTCATTCTCTCTCCCCCGTCTTTCTCTCTCTCTCTCTCCTCCCCCGTCTTTCTCTCTCTCTCTCTCTCCCTCTCTTCTCTCCTCCTCTCCTCTCCTCTCTCTCTCCTCTCTCCCTCCCTCCCCCGTCTTTCTCTCTCTCTCTCTCTCTCTCTCTCTCTCTCTCTCTCTCTCTCTCTCTCTCCCCCGTCTCTCTCTCTCTCTGTCTCTCCCACTTTCCTTGATACTCCCTGATAACTGAAGCTATTTCCTGTTTTTTCCATTTTATGTATTTTTGTATTTCCTGCATTTATTTAAATATGTGCAGCTTGCTGATTGTAGGATATCTTATTTAGATTTAAACAGGAAATCACACTCAACAATTGTAATCCATGGTTTGTATCAGAACTTTTGTGTAATTTGATACCTGATATGAATCACACTCTATAAATAAATAAGATCTTACATCATTTATAATATTTATTTAACTCTCTAGTACTTTAGTTTCTGTTAAATTGTAGTCATTTCAGGAATCGGATGATAATTATCAAGTCATTACAACAAAAATGCAGTAATCAAGTTTTTAATCAAGCAAAACATTTGACCATATAATGTAATAAATATGTTTTGATTAGATTTTTAGAGCATTTTCTTTGGTTTTGGTTACAGTAACTTAGTCTGAGGGAGATTGATATATACATGTGTCTATTGAGATTTTTGATGTCCAAATCAAAATGTTTACAGCTAAAACACATCAAGTGATTATTGATTTGAAGCATCAGTTTTCTGCCTGTTGCATCCTTCTTCCTGCAAATTATTCGTCTTTAGACTCAAAACACAAAAGTACTAGATTTACAGGTAGTGTTACAGAAATGACAGCATTGTAGTGCAGCCTGGATAATGTCACTGAAAGTAATAAGACATAATTACAAATGCATTTTCAGTTGATTTAGTACTGAAACGTTTTTCTAACATCTGCAAAATGTCTTGGGACTGTATTTAATATGTGGGATGTATTTTGTGAAGCAAGTTGTGCACCTAGTATCTAAGTTCAATGTTTAAGGCCTCGGGGTAAATTCATTGCAAATCATCAGTTTGGCTCTTTGCATTGAGTTTCATACAATTAAACTCTGTTGTGAAAATTGGACGTGAGCAAATGTAAAAATACAACAGTCTGTAATCTAAATGGTAATTAACCTTAACAGGCATTGGCTTACTACTCACCATGCATCTAATGCTTTCAATGAGTGTATGTGCATGTGTGCGTGCGTGTTCACGAATGCATGCGTTATTCTCTGAGGCATCAAGATGGTGTTATTGTATAGTGCTTCAGAAATGCTCCGAAGTCATTATGGACTCTTGTAGACACATGCAGCCAGTGGCGAGCAGATCTGGTTCAGTCTGCAGAAAAACTGTAATGAGCAGTGAGACTGGCAGACGAGTGTGAGTGGCTAGCAGAGGGAGAAGGGCAGATTCATCAGGGATGATTGCCTGATATACACTTCTGGCTTTTTGATGTGAAGACCCTGCTAGGTTACCATGGGGAGAGTAATTAGCTCTGGCTGGATGCAGATGCGAATGAGCATAAGAGATGGGAATTTTCTTATTGAGCTTACTTTATGAAACTTAGAAGGGCGCATATGGGTGTGTTTGTGCGCACACAGCACATTCACACAGATACTCTTTCACAACCACATTGCACACAGACACACACTCACTACCGGCTCATTCTCTTCTATTTATGGCCAGGAAATGGGAGTAGTGCTATGTCTGGTTGAGCTGAGTAACACTATTCTGTCACACATAGGTTTGACATCAAACACAAGTGACAAGCCTATCCTATTCCTCTCCACCGAGTCATCACCATGTCCCAAAATCACATTATTGTCACTGGGAACCCAGCAGAGACGGATGGTGAGTAGGGGTGTTGATTCCAGCCTTTGGCATCTACAGTATGCTTGAAAAGGCAAATAAAGCCATTTGGCAAGAGCTGATTTCTTGTCATTTCAAAAATATACATAATGCGTGTGGGGTGCCATTTGGTTTTATATTTTATCGAAAGCCTCTTACATGGATACGCATGTGTGTGTTTTACGACGGGGCCCAGTGCATACCAAAGCTTGAAACTCTTCAATGCCAACGCCACGCTCTACCATTTGCGACACACAGGACCATAACATTACCTTTTTGCCCTGGCAGGCAGTAAGCGGCTCTAACGTGGTAAGCTCCAGTGTTACATGGAGGCAGGCAGACAGGCAGGCAGTGGTGTGGCTGTAATAAGACCTGTGGCCAGCACCACTGCCAAGGCTAGCTGAGGCGGGGTGAGAGATGGTGCCCATCCCCTACATGCCCTGCTCTGCCATCTGTCACTGGGCAGGAGCAGAGCTGAGGGAGGGGTCTGAGTCACTCTAGTTGTTGTCACCTAGACAGGCCACACTGGGGCATGCTGTCTCTTTGTACTCCTTTCAGGCCTTGGCTCAATCCACTGTCAGTTTATGAGACACTTACGCTGTTCTGCAAATATCTCGTTGATTCCGTATAGATTTTTGATTTCCTGAATTAAAATATACTCCACTAATGCCTTTTCTTTTTTTTTTAAGTGTCAGGAAGTGCTACAGTGATATAACACCTTGAATAAAACAGAGTTGGAGTGTTTAGCCGATTAATAAAGTCATTTAAACATTCCCTGGTTCCAGCCTCAGTTTCTTTGTTTTATTTAATAACAAAATGAATATATTCAGGTTTTGGACTGTTTGAGCAGTTTGATGACATCACCTTTAACACATTTTTCACTATTTTCTTTACATTTTGAGGACCACATGATCAACAGCCCGAGAATAAATCACATAGATTTTGTTATGACCTTTCAGATTCTACAACCAGTTGTGTAACATGATATCACACAGTTCATACTGTCTCTTTAAATGTTCTCTCAGTAGATGTTTGACTCTGGACAAAGGTTGTCACTTAATTTTTGCCAAGACGCCTGTTATGTCATTTCCTGGCTGACGGTGTGTGAGTGCAGGGAGGGGAGGGAGGAAGGGAGGGAAAAAGGGGTCAAGCTAGCTTGTGCGTGCACTCCGCTGTAAGCAAGATGATCTTGCTCAGTTAGTGTTCATTGCCAACGAGCATGCAAAGTACAAACATCCACATCCATATGCACATGCCGTGTCTACAAAAACACACACACACACACACACACACACACACACACACACACACACACAAGCATATGCAAACACAAAGAGAGATGCGAAGTTCAAACAAGCAACAGCTATGCAAGGTCAGAAATAAAATATAAGAGTCAGTGTCAATACTCTCACTTTCACAAACACAACTGCAGCATAAAGTGCATTTCCATGCGTGCGTGTGCAGTGCCATTAAGTAATGAGCCATTCATGACAACTGACTAACAGTCACCTGTTAACCAGAGGAGCTTTGTATACAAGACACATGTTATCAGTTCTAGAAAAGCTCTTTATTTACTGGAAGTGTTAATATAAAAACAAGTTCATATGTTTTTTTGGTGCAAAGTAAAAAAACAATGACTCCTGTACGCTAAACAAGAAGTGCTAATGGTGGATTACGCATTCTGATCCTCTTCTTCACCACCAACCTTCATCATGACACACTTGCGATGTTGACATTTGTCTTGTTAGCTGCTCGGAGCAGGACTCAGCTAAATGGAGGTCTGTGTTTGACACAGTTACGGATCACAATAAAAGGCGGGGAGTAAGAGATCCAAAGGATAGAGTGAATGTTGCGGAAGCAGCGATGATAGTCTTTGTAGGCTGCGGTAAGGAGAAAAAAGAAAGAGAGCTGGGAGCCACCGTGTGTCTTTGAATGGGGTCAGGGCATCATGGGGAATAATGCATTTCCCTTCACTTGCGCCAGGCACTCCTTCCATTACGGCTGGAGAAGAGACATTGTGTCCACACTCTGATTACCACTGATCCATGCTGATGACTCTGTTGGCGGATTATCTCAGTTAGTATCAGCCATCTGTTACTGTGTGTGCGTGTGTGTGTGTGTGTGTGTGTGTGTGTGTGTGTGTGTGTTGAAGGGGCGAGGAGGGACGGGGCAGGAGTGAGACACACAGGGGGTTGACTACTTTGAGGCTCTGACACATATGCACACACACACACACACACACACTTCTATAGGCACATGTATTGGCAGTCTTTTGTAAAACCGCTGCGTGCGAAATCAAGCACCAACACAAACACACAACACAGACACACAAAACATATGCATGATGTAAGGCCACATACCAAGCAGCACAGGCCATCTCCAAATGCACGCACTCCATCTCTCCTTTATACAATTCTGCCCTCCTTTCAGATGATACTGACATGTGAAGGCTCCTATATGAAGGCCACATGTGATCATAAAACCGCAGAGCTGTTTATAGCTACACTATCTCTTGAAGGGCCGTTGCATCCAGCCACTATTAGCTGCATGCGTTGACAGCTGGGTGCTGTGGTGTATTTGTGGACGTGACTCTGAATCTGGCGCTGCACACATCTTATAAATCATAGTTCACACATTAGCATAAATTCTGCCTCTCCTTGCATCTGCGAGACCTGCTGTTTCTGGTTGCACCGCTCCGTTTTGATTGGTCGGTGTTGTTCAAGTCAAATTGATTTAGCCGCTCACGGAGATTATAACGCTCGCCTTATATCGCCACTGTGGTGTGCCGTTAATTACCTATAAAATCAAGCTAATTCTGATGCTAAATCCATTTTAATTTCTCATAATTAAGTCAGGATTGGATCCTTAAATACCTTGGCGCTCCATTATTGTTGCCATCATTGTTGTGGCTGTGCATTTGGTGTTACATTGCTGGGCTCAATCTTATTATTGTTATTAGATTTAATTGCACTAAGTGATCAGTTTGTAGTTGTCGGAGGAAGATGGACTTGCCTTGCAGTCATTTTTCCCCCTGCTGTCGTTTCTCTCTCAATCTCTCATCCCAGAAAGAGGCCCTTTGAGAGATTGTGAGAGATGAGAGGAGATGAGGGGGAGGGTAGCTCTGCTATACACCTCTGCAAAGGAGGGATTGCTTTTTTGTTGTTTGTTAGGGGGGAAATCAATTCTGTTCACATCATCACGTTTTGACAAGGCGAGACATTAAGTGCAGATATTGAGAAACGACAGGAATGGTTTACAGCCTGTCCTTCATCTTCTTCACTCTTTTCCTTTCTTCCATTCCCCCCCCCCCCCCAACAAAACCAGAGTATATTGTCTTGCTTATCCATTTTCTCCTCAATCTTTCTATCTTTTTCCTTCCCTGTGAAAATGTAGGAAATGATGCGCTTCACTTACCAGCTGACACCACATAAGCTCGCTCGTCCTCTGAGACACGAGCCTTTTGTTTTCATGTGCATTATGATAATTATGAAGGTCCACCGCTCCTCTCCATTTTCATCACACTTATAATGATACTTCCATTTTTTTCTCAGGATCAACCACAGAAAAACCCCTCTTGTTTTGTCTTGTGAAAGAAACCCTTTTTTTCCACGTTTTTTTCTCCTTCACCCTAACCTGACATTTAAAGGGTGACAGTCGAAGTGAAGGAGCACAGAGTGTGACAGGCATTCATGCAGCGAAATGTGGAGAGGTAACGGTTTTTGTTTAAGAATAATAAAAAACACTTCATCTTCACTCAGCCAGAAATTAATTCTTGTAGCGAATATGTAACGTTCATTTATTTGCCGTTCAGACGGATAATTTGGCTCTTTAACCCACATCCTGTCACCTCGCATGAGAGGCCATTTGAAGCACCTTTGACCTTGCTCATCATTACACAACCAGCATCTTTTCACTGCAGCAATGGCAGTCATGGCTGCCCAAGTCCGATGGCACACCAGCCTCCTCCCCGTGGACTGCAGCAGGTTTTCTTGTCATCCGCGCCTCTCGCTCTCCCTCTCTCCCTCTCCCTCTCTCCCTCTCCCACTCTCCCTCTCTCTTGTCAGTGTTGCTCCTGGCGAAAGGCTGATACTTGATATTCAGAGGATAGCAGCTTTTGTCTCAGAGATTTAATCAGTGGCTCTGCTCCCACTGCAGAGGAGAGAGGGAGGGAGGGTGGCAGGAGAGAGGGAAGGAAAGAGAGATGGAGGCAGAGACTGTTTATGTGTAATGACACAATAACAAAGCCTGCCTGTAAAACACAATCTGCAAACTGTGCTTTTGAAGGGGATTTTCAGTCCTGGATTAGTGTCAGGCAGAGGGATATGGAAAAGGAGAAGAGAGAAAAAGAGGCAGGTTGATGTGATAGACAGGGGAGGTGATTTTGTGTGTGTCTGTCTGCAGCGGGGGTTGAAATGTATAAGTCTGCGTTCACGCGTGTGCGTGTACAAATGTGTTTTGAAACTCTTTTGTATTTATTTGGCTGCACAAGTTAGCGGCTGTGTGGGCACACACACATTGTGTTCGGTTGTAAGCGAGAGGGGATTAAGGTTGAGTAATGTAAGTAAAATATTTGGATGCATAATGGCCAAATGTTTCTTGTGAGGGTTTATGTTGTTGGTCGGTTGATAGTGGCTGGCATGGCGACTTTATGAGACTGATAATGGAAAGCTACGGTGTTGGTTAATGCATCCATCACCTAAAAGCCTCTCCTTTTAGTTCTAGATGAAACTGAAAGGACTCAGGGAGCAATGTTGTCTCAAAGAGCTCTTACATTTAAATATCATTATTTTTCATCAAGGAGATATAAAGGGATCCTGGTTATCAAATAAAGATGAGCATGTGAGTTTGTTTGTGTGTCTGAGAGAAAAGTGAAAAATGTATCAATTTTCTATTTCGGTCTTTCCAAACATCCCACTTCAACCTCTGGGTTCTGGGTAAAAGTGACTCGTGTCTTGTCGCAGAACTCATTCTCAGCACTGGTATTTTTCTTGCGTCAAAATGTAAAACTTGCTTTGTTGTCCAGTTTTTAAAGACGTCATCCTCCTTCCTACCCCATATAGAATCAATGGAGGCTGGGAGCCAGTGAGCATGGCTAAATAGAAATATTGTTCAGGGGAAGTGAGATGTGAAAGGAAAAGTGTCAGGAGATGTGTGCGTGTGTGCGTGTGTGCCTGTGTGCGTGTGTGCATGTGTGCGTGCGCTTGCTCGAACATGTTGTGTAGGTGTGACAATATGCATTCGTGTGTATGTGTTTAAGCGTGTGTGTTCGGGTGGGTGTGCTTTGCTATTGTAACCCCGCTGATTGGATTGTGTTTGACAGATATGGAGTCTGGAGAGCGGCTGGCCTCCCCTGCGCCCACCCTGTCTGCTGCTCGCACCTCCTCCCCTGCGGCCTCTTCCTCCTCCTCTTCTTCCTCTTCATCATCCCCTGCTCCCCACTCTAAGAGCAGCCTGGCCCCGAGCCCCTCAACACTGGGATCCACCCTCGGCACCTCTGGTAAGAAGCACTTTTTCTACCTCTGTCGATCTTCCGTCTCTGAAAAAAACCACGTGTACAGAAGCAACAAAAACACCAGCGCACTTTGCAAACAGTTTCTATGTAACCATAAAAAAATGCCAAATATGGTCACCTTCATGACTCGATAGCGTTCAGAACCCTCTTCATTTCTTTACCATGAAAATGAGTTTCCTCCCGTATTAATTATACAGTTATTTTTGCAGCCTGTGTGAATACACCTCTCTCCCAGCTACAAGGATTGTTTTCCCTGACAGCTTGGGTTGCAATTGAAAAGCTGCTGCATTAATGAATCCCAAACAATTAGAGGGCTCTTTTGTGTGAGAAACACACACATGCTTCGCCATGTCTCCTGACAACCTTCAGCTCTCTGGCTCCAGCTGCCTCAGAGTCAGGCTCAGCACGACACTGTGTGTGTGTGTGTGTGTGTGTGTGTGTGTGTGTGTGTGTGTGCGTGTGCGTGCGTGCGTGTGTGTGTGTGCGAGTGCGCGTGTGTGTGAGAGAGTGAAAGAGAGAGAGAAAGTGAGAGAGAGAGACCTTCTGCCTGCATGATTTAACATTTGTCAGCCACTCAGTGTCTAGTCAGCCCTGTCCAGCATCCAGCCTCTTTTCTATGTATTGGTCAAAGCCATTAGGCAAAGAGGAGTGTGTATATTTGTGTGTATGTTTGTATCTCTGTGTGCTTTTGAAATATCCCTTGTGAGAGTGAGTGAATCATTTGCTCATACTCTCTTTCTCCTCATTTCTTAATGTCTTGCTGTTTTTTACTACACACACACACGCACACACACACACACACACACACACATACACACACACACACACACACACAAACACACACACACACACACAGAGACACACAGAGACATACACACACATAAACCAAGATTGCGCTGAGCAGGGAATAGCATATTCTCTATGATTGTTGTGTTTTCTGTCTGTTAGGAGAAGAGCAAGAAGGAGAGAGAAAAATAAAGCCCCTTGTTTTATCCTCCATCTCCTCAGTGTTGCCCCAAAGAAGAAGCCATTAGGAGCATCTCCTCCTTATGCATTATACATCCCTCTTATCCCTCTGTGCCATTACGTGTGCTCAGATTTTCTTGATAAGCGATTTTGGACTCAGCGTCAAATGAAATGCTGAGAGGCAGGCTGTTATCTCTGAACTTCTGCTGCGCTTTTTGGATATTAAGCAAGCCAATTCTTTTCCATTTCATACCTTGTTCATTGCGCGGACTGTAACGCAAACATAAATGTATACACACATATAATACACATATACACAAGTAAGCTGAAAGAGTTAAAGTCATCGACTTAGCTTTCCCAGATCCAAGTATCATAATTAAAAGGAAACACATTCTCAACCAGAACAACAAGAATATGTCAAGTGCATTGTGCAAGCAGGTAACATCAATAATTTCGTATTGCAGAGATATAGTTTCATCATAGGCTGCGAAGGCATTGATTCAAGGTTCTCTTCAATTGTGGCAATAACTGAGAAAGAAACTAAGAAAAACTGAAGAACATATAAATGAGCACAGAGTCCGTGTATGTGTACGTGTGTACGTGTGTGCGTGGTGTGCGCGCCCGCGTGTCATTGATGAGGATATCACTGATCGGCGCTTGTAGCACTCTCTTCTTCTGGGATCAACTCACGGATGCAATTAACTTAAATCTGTCTGTGGAAATTTGATTGACTGCAACAAACAACAAATTAATCCCCCTTCGGCAGCATCCAAACATGAAAAAAGCAGGCGGTGCAGTTTGTCAGAGTGGAGGAAGGATTGAAACAGAATGAGAAAGAGGGCGAGGGAGCGAGAGAGACAGACACAGAGTGAGGAAGAGAGAGTAGGTAATCCTAGGTATGTCTTTCCCGTGCTTCTTTCTCACTTCAACTTTTTAGATTTAATTATTCGCCTTCTGGAAGCCTGCATTAATATTGAAAAGGCATTTGCAGATGCCTAGAAAGGAAAGGGATGCGTGGGGGAGAGGTGAGCACCCCAGGCATACGTGAATGCTGTGGCTGGCCTTTCTGGGGGTTGCATTGCAGTCGTTTATCTTCGTATCCGCTAGCTGACGGTGGCAAGGCGGGCTCTACATATTCAGCATATTCTAATGACATTCAAAAGGCAGATTTTGCTGTCTTGTGGTAGCGAGGGGCCTTGGAGCCAACACAAAGGGCTATACTCTGAGACGTCACACTGCTGGTCCGGCTTTGTTTCACAACACATAACCACAAACAGTTTGATTCTCACTTAAAAATCGTCTCTGAGATGCATCTGCAGAATCATGTTCATTAACGGCCTGCCTCGGAGCATACATAACTGGCCGTACTCTGTAAAGTCTCCCTCCTGGATAATTAGATCCCAGACTGCATTATTTCAGAAAACACCGGGCTCCGGTGTCACTCTGTTTTACATTTCTGTGGTGTGTGCTTGTGTATAGTAGTTTGACATTTTCATCTACACTGTGCACAACACTTTCCTTTTCTTCAGTCATCACTTTTCTTTGCATGTGTATTACCTGGCTTACGCAGAGGCATCAAGCAGGCTTGCTCTCCTTTTCTGGAATAGAAATTGAATTTGCATGAAATATGCTCACACCAAATTGCATCTGACTCTGGGAGGAGGTAATACGTGGCAGTCGCCCCTGCCAGAAATGATTGTGCTCAGGAAAACGCTAGACGATGATGATGTTGATGAAGTATTCTTCTGTGCTGAAATTGAATGCCAAAAGGATAGAAAGAGGTTAGCTTTTTACACCTTATACATACACTTCTTTTTCTCACCGACAATATCCCGTCTATGCCATAGCACATCATATTCTGACACAGTCTTAACTGAAGAAATATTGATACACAAATAGCTTTGTGCTGAAATTGGATTATGACGAAATACCTCTGTAATTCAAATGTGAATGTTGTATTGTATAAACTTAAGCATCATGCTGTCGATGAAGCAGACGTCAGTCCATCATGCTCAGAAACACTACAGCTGCCCTTTAAAATGAGGTGCAGTGTGCACTCGGTGAAAGCTAAATCTGAAGTTAATTCTTACACAAATAGAAGACGGTCGCTCTGTATTTAATTTCTTCTATAGTCAGGCGGATAAGAAGCAACGCTTTAAAAAGCTGTTTAAATCTAGTTTTCACACCCTGTCAGTCCTTACATGAAAAGAGCTCAGCAAGGTAATTTAAGAACAATGTTCTCGGTCTACACAAATAAACATACACAAAACTAACAGTAGGGCAATGAGTTGAGCTAAAGGTGCAATAAACAACTGTCATAGCAGCTGTACACTAATGTCAAAGTTGCACTTAATGGAAGATTTTTTTTAAAAAATATGTACAAAATACTAAAATGAAGTCAGAAGTGAGTATTTTTAGAAACTAGAGTTCAAAGCAAAACGCGCCTCCTGTATGGAATTCATCTTTTAATCCTGTGATATAGGACTGTTTAGTCAGTATCAGGAAAGGAAACGGTAGCTTGAACCAACAGAATGCCATTGAATACTAACACGGAAATGTGAGATTTTAACAATATTACTCAAACACTCTCAGTGTAAACAAATCAGCATCCTATTGACTGTCAAAGAAGCAGGTCTTTAATTTATTTCGAAGATTTGATGGAAATGAAATGTCAAACATTCTACAAACAGAAAAATGTCTTATTACAGGACATTGTTTTGCGAAACAGAAGAGATTGTGTACTTTATTAAAATGGATTCAGTCAAAAAGTTGAGAACATATCTCCACTTGTTGTTTACATTCCTGTTTGTTGTTATACACAAGTATTTGTTATGCGTTAAATTTGAAAACATTTGAACACATCCTGCTTGGTGTGCGTCTATCTCAGGCCGTCTGTTTGGATCAGCAGGAGAGCAGCCCTTCATTGGCTCCACATTGTCAAGTGCCTTCCCTCTGGTCAGCCACCCAGCCTTCGGTGCCCTCTACACTGCCGGAGCAGGCAGGCCTGAGTTTGGAGGCCTGGGTTCCCTGGGCATGTCAGCTGCTCTGGCTGCCCACCCCCAGCTAGGAGCACTCTCTGGTAAGACAGGGACTTTTGACATTTTGGGCAGCAATTGACTAAATTGGAATGCATCTTAATACTCTCCTCTCCCCTCCCCTCCTCTCCTCTCCTCTCCCTCCTCTCTCCCTCCGCTCCGCTCCGCTCCGCTCCGCTCCTCTCCTCTCCTCTCCTCTCCTCTCCTCTCCTCTCCCCTCCCTCCCCTCCTCTCCTCTCCTCCTCCTCTCCTCTCCGCTCCGCTCCTCTCCTCTCCTCTCCTCTCCTCTCCCCTCCTCTCCTCTCCACTCCTCTCCTCTCCTCTCCTCTCCTCTCCCCTCCTCTCCTCTCCTCTCCTCTCCTCTCCTCTCCCCTCCTCTCCTCTCCTCTATCTCCTCTCCTCTCCTCTCCTCTCCTCTCCTCTCCTCTCCTCTCCTCTCCTCTCCTCTCCTCTCCTTCCGCTCCTCTAATCTCCTCTCCTCTCATCTCCTCTCCTCTCTTTTCCTCTCCTCTCCTCTCCTCTCCGCTCCTCTCATCTCCTCTCCTCTCTATTCTCCTCTCCTCTCTATTCTCCTCTCCTCTCCTCCCCTCTCCTCTCCTCTCATCTCATCTCATCTCATCTTCTCTCCTCTCTATTCTATTCTCCTCTTCTCTCCTCTCTATTCTATTCTCCTCTTCTCTCCTCTCCTCTCCCCTCCGCTCCTCTCATCTCCTCTCCTCTCATCTCCTCTCCTCTCATCTTCTCTCCTCTCTCCTCTCCTCTCCTCTCCTCTCCTCTCCTCTCCTCTATCTCCTCTTATCTCCTCTCTATTCTCCTCTCCTCTCCTCTCCTCTCCTCTCCAACAGAGTGGTGGCGAGCTGCTGAAGCGCATGGACGGGGAGCTGCTGCCTTTCTCCCCTCTTTCATCAGCTTCCCTCCATTCTTCACCCCTCACATTCAGCCCAGCCACATCGTCAGTCCTGTTCAGATCAGGATGCCCAGCAAGAATAGTCATGCTCCAGCTAAAGGTACAGCACTACTCAGAAGACATTGATCCTCACAGTTGCATTGCGTACACAGAAATGTGGTAGAAATAGAATAATAACAGGAGAATAGCAGGTGACACTAGATCATTCGTAATATGTGTATGTGAGTGTTGAAGTATGTGAATTAATTGATTACTTTTCTAAGTGGTAATGGCATTTTCTGTCTCTCCTCTCCCTCCATCTCTATCTGTGTGTCTTCTTCTTCTACAACCTAAATCCGCTTTGTCCTATGATGAGATTTCTTCTTTTCAAGACAGATTTAATGACTTTCAGTCCTCACTTAGTGATTCTGTCAACCTCTCTCTCCCCCTCTTTCCCCCGTGTTCCCTCTCGTAATCTCTGTTTCTTGCACTCTTTTAATTTCACAGTATCTTTTAATTTATCTTTTATTATGTAAACCAGTCATGTTGGGCTTGTGCCCTCGCGCAGCCAGCATGTTTGATGAGATACATGTATAAATCAATATTTTTATTAGCCTTATTCCATTCCGCAGTTAGTTCCAGATATTTCATTATCATGTGTAGCAAAGTTCTCAGACAAGACGGAGCTGATTAGTAATATGGTAGATCTGGTTTGTGTTTCTAGGGGGGAATGGGGCAGTGAATGGCAGCGGGGTCTGTCCTCCAACGACGCATTCAGGGAGCTTTTCTGCGAATCCGGCTTCTGTTCAGGCATCAACCAAGCCAACCAAAAATCCAGACCTTTCTAAAAGTCACCGTAGCAGCCCTCAGAGCAATCCAGCAGAGTTTGTGGGAAAGCCGATCCACAAAACTAAAGAGAAGGTCAGTACTGACATATAGTTTAAGAAGAAGTGACACATGGAATGGACAAGTTGTGCGGTATACAGTGAAGCTGATTCTTGCATTTTTTTACTCTCAACTCAGAAGCCGCGGAAGAAACCGGCAGACACTTGTGGGGCAAGCAACAGTGAGTCGGGCACATCCTCAGACAGCTCAAGTGACGGGTCCCTCAGCAGTGATCTGGAAGACCTAGCAGAGGATGACGAGGATGACGATGATGATGACGAGGATGACGAAGAAGAGGACAAACAGAGTGAATTATCAGACTCTGAGAGGAGGACAAAGAAGAAAACAAAGGTAAAGAAGAATAGTAGAATTGTGTTCAATAATAACTTAACATTGAATGAATGAAACTAAATGATCATACCATTAGGCTATTCTTCCTTTTAACAGTTCTTTACTTTAATTTCCTCCCCAGGTTTTAATACCAAGCACTGGAACTGCAAAGACTGACAGATTAGTCTCCTCCAATCCCCCAAACCGTGAGTCCTTACCCTGCTCTGCCTCTCCTCCTGCCTTGTCCCAAACCTCGCCGCTGGCCCTGCACAGCTCCAGGTCCCGGACAGAGGGGCCACAGCAACACCTCAGTGTGATCCAGTCCACTGGCTTAGCTGCCAACTCAAAGCCCTTGGCTCTCCTCTCTCAGCCCCGTAGGGAGTCTTCACCGTCTTCGTCCCCCATAGCCCTCACCACATCTCCAAAGTCACTCTCCAGCACTGCCTCTCCTAAACGTCCCAAACTGCTGCCCTCCTCCTCCCCCCAGCACCTGCCCCTCTCCCTCTGCTCCTCCCCTAAGCCTCTCTCTGTCCCCTCTCCACCCCGCTCGACTCTCCCCCTATCTACCTCCCGAAAATCTTTTGGTTCGACCTCATGCGTAACAGGCTCCCGGAAGTCTTCGCTGAAGCCTCCTCGACGCTCTGCTCCTGGCTCTGCGAAATCCAACAAAAGGAAACAGCTGGAAGCTTCCCTTGCGCAGATCAACGAGTTTAGGCTTAAACAGGTAAGCCAACCTGATGAAAGCAGTTGAATGATGCAATGTTTTACATATCCTCTCAAATGACACATGACTTTACATATAGTGGACAAAGTTGTTCCAAACAAATTGACAGGAATGAATTTATCCACTGGGGCATCATTACCACAGCATAACCAGCACAGAAACGGCTGGTTATTTACCACATGTATTCAACGCAAGATCCAAGCAGCCAGCAGACAGCCACAGAAGTGCTGCTGGTGAAGCTGCACACTCAATTAAAAAATATAATCATAACATTGACTATTTGCAGTTTCTCATTCACAAGAGGCTGGGATTTTGTATCAAAGGGAAACATGTTCCAAAGGGCCTCTTTAAAAGTATAACATGCCTTGAGCAAACTCTTAACAACTGTAGTTGGACATCAGAGACAATCTTTGTTTTGTATCAGTTCATTTAGGAGGCAGTGCTTGTTTGAGTAAACTAGACTAGACATCTAAGATATTTAGATGTTTCTATTTATACATTTGGTGCGACAGTCTTGACTTCCTGTGAATAAGTGAGTGCTGTGTCATTGTATACTGTAGTTAATAACTGTAGTTGTACAGATGGGTAATCACTAATGTGTAATAGACACGATGAATGTTCAAAACAGGCAACCACTGGTCACTGAAATTCTCCAGCCTTGTAGTAAACGCTTAGTCCCTTACGTGTGGTGTCTTCACAAATGTGTTGAGTTTTTAACTTCAAGTGCACTGTACTGGTTTATTTGATGATTTGTTTTAGCCATTTTTGTGGCTCAAGCACTTTAAAACATTTAACTTCTGTGCATGTAAGTGTCTCAGCAGTTAGTTTACCTTAACGCTGTTACAGGCCAAATATGTTGTCTCAATATCTAACTTTCTGTCAGCTCATTAAGCTCTACGATCTTTGTTTTGTCATGGTGTGTTTTCTAAGTTTTAAAAGCTTTTGACTGATTTATAGTGCTTACACACACGGTTTGTTCTGTTGCTGCAAAGCCTGTTGATAAAATGGTTAATGATTTTGGTTTCATTACCATTCTGAAGTCCACTTTGTGTCTGCACATATGCTACTGTATTATTTATGTTTTTTATCGGTTCAGATGAAATGGTAAGGACATTTTTCTTTGCTTGTTCTTCACAAATTCCCTTTCTTCTGATGAAATATGAATGGTAGCATTGTAATCAATAAGCTAAACCTTTTAAGATCAGCTTATTCTGAAAATCATTTCCCCTTTCCTGTTTTACCAGTATAGAGAAGTTTACAACGAGCTAAATTCCCCCTGTGGTTTCAGCACTGTTACTGTATTTCATGGTCTGTGAAATTGATTTGTTTCACTTCATATCACATCCAGTTGAAAGTGCAACGTTAAAGTCCTTTCCTTAAACACAGATTGAACCACACTTGTCATCATTGTAAAAAAGGCAAACATGCCCAGCTGCATGATGATAATGATGATAGAGTTTTTCAAATGTGCAGACAAGTAATTACAATTTTAGAGAGATACTCAGAGTCTCTTTTTTTGTGAACTTGGCTGAGTACAATGCCTTTGGTTATTGCTTTTATGTTCTTTTTGTTTCCCAGAAAGGGGCTTAGACACAGCTAACTGTACCAGTGTTCAGCATTGTAGTTTTGTCACCTGCTCAAACAATCAACAGCGATGCAAACTGACAGCTAGATCAACTCCACTTTGTCCCATTTCTTTTCTAATTTTTTTCCTAACTTTCTTTGTTCCTCCCTTTCTACATTTCCCTCTACCTCCCTCCCTCCCTCCCTCTGACTCCCTGCCTCTCCTTGTTCTCTCCCTCTCTCTTCCTCCTCCTCTATTCCCAGACTCTCATGTCCCAAGGGCAGACGTTCCCAGCTGAGCGTAAGAAGCAGCAGCAGGGGCCAAACAAGTCTCCCAAGAGGACATCTCTGTCTTCATCGCCATTGCCACTCGCTCCGCCTCCTCCACCCCAGAACAATCACTCCAACCTCTTCCTCTCGAGTGCCCTGCTGGGGCTTCCTGAACCCCACCACCCCAATGGAGTCATCCAAAGCATCACTCAGGACGCACCTTTGGCTCTCATCACCAAACCTCGCAAAGACTCTGCCTCTCAAGGCAAGTCCCCTCAGTGCGACTCCGATGCTGGGTCGATGCCTGTCAATCTGAGCACAGGGGCGAGCAGGACCCAAGGAAATGCCCATGCTGGGCCTCCGTCACAGCCCTCCACTACCTCACCCCATGCCACAGGCCATGGATCCAGAAAGAGCAAGACCCCCAAGGGTAAGGGACAGACACCAGGGCTGGGACTGGGACAGGGACAAGCAGACCCTTTAGCTGCCTGGAAGGGCTTCTCTCAGAACCATCTGGTACAGTCTCTGGTAGATTTGTTTCGCGGGGGAGAGCCCGGGATCGGGATTCCTGGAGTTAGTATCCCCGGAGTCGGAATTCCTGGAATGGGGATCCCTGGGACATGTAACCCCACAGCTGGTCTCCCTGCTAACAAGGAATCTGACGACTCGGGAGATGATGATGATGATGATGATGACGAGGATGACGACCTTGAGGAGGAGGAGGAGGAGGAAGAGGATGAAGAGGACTCAGATGATAGTCTGTCAGGTTTGTACCTTCTATGTTCAGAAGTAAAAGTAACATTTACAATTTAATAAAGTAATACAATAATGATATCAGTGCTGCGACTAACAAATCATCTTATTTTCTACCGATTTCTCAAAAAGGTCAAGATTGTGAAAAATGGCAATCACAATTTCCCAAAGTCCAAGGCGATGACATTGAATTGCTTGATATGTTCAACTAACAGTTAAAATATTTAATTTACTATCACATAAGACAAAGATAAGCAGCAACTCCTCACAACTGAGAGGCAGGAGCTACGCAATCTTCTCAATGCCTGAAAAATAACAGAATCGACCCTTACCCGCTTTGTGTCCTCCCATTTCAGAGTCTGACAGCAACTCAGACAGCGACGTCTCTGGGAAGAAAGTGAAGGAGTTAAAGCTGCTGCCGTCTGGATCATCTAAGAAGGAGATGACTCCCCGCAGGCTAACCAAAGGCCCAGAACTACTGAACACCTCAACCAATCACACCGCCACCAGCTGCTCCCCTCTCAACCTCCAGGTCATCAAGTCTCCCACCATTGTCACCAGCTCCAGTGCCTTGGCCTATCACAGCTCTCCAGGCTCTTCCTCCTACAGCCTAGCCTCTCCATTAGGTAATGTTTTTGAAAATCTCTACGCAGAAAGTGCAAAAATTAGGGTAAAGTACGTTTTGTTTTATTTATAGGGTCTCATATTATAAAATAAAAGTATTGAAAATGGAGTTTTGATTGTGATGTGTTTCAGAAGATAATGACACGAGAGATTAAAGAAGTTATGTAAAATGACAAATAAAATGTGGGTCATTTGGTTAAATGTGACCTTTGATGCAACGTTCTCTACCTTATAGTGAACAGCAGATGTTCAAATTCATAGGCATATGCTGCAACACAGCCTCTGCTCTAAAGTAAAAGAACAACTTATCATCCTCAGATGACTGTGAAAAGGGATTGTGAGTTTTAGGGAGGCAGGAAGAAGGCCGTTGGTTGTCATGTGTAGCTTGCTAGGAATACTCCACGTAGTTACTGCAGTCTTTCCTCTAGTGTAAGTAATTATGTTTTATCTTGTACTTTTCTTAAAAAGACACTGTTTATCAGACAAAACCATGTGATGTTAATATATTCCGGTGTTCATGTGTATATATAGGGCTTGGCATGATTCCAAAATGGCAGCCTAGAGAATTGTGTGTATATTTAACTTTTCTGGTAAATGCTGTTCTGAAAGGCCAGTGCGCATACATGTGTATGTTCTTGGTTACCTGCCAGGTATGATTACTGGCGAGGGGCTCAGACACCTGCTACTGTATGTGTGTGAGGTTTCCAGTCGTAGGTTGTGCTGTCAAATTGATGGCTGAACTCTGTCTCTCCACAGGCTTAGGAAAGAGGAAGAGGGTGATGGATGAGAAGGAGTTGATGATACCTCTGGAGTTGGGGTGCGTACAAGAGGTTGAGAGAAGGAAAGCTCTTGTGAAGCGGATCACTTCAAAGTGCTCAAACCTGTTTTTGGTTTACAAATGTATAGCACGCTGTTTTTCTGAACAACCGTGCTATTTTCTTTCTTATTCTTAAAAACCCAGGTGGCGGAGAGAAACAAGAATCAAATCGGTGGCTGGGCGGCCACAGGGCGAGGTGGCCTACTACGCTCCGTGTGGCAAGAAACTAAGACAGTACCCAGATGTGATGAAGGTACCTCGGCCTCACAGCGCTGCAGTGTAGTCTACATCCATGGTACAAGAGCAAATGTTTTGAGGCATACAGATGAGCAGTTGAGTTTGTAACAGGGATTAAAGCGGGAATCACTGCGAGTGGTTTATGATTTATCATGGAAAGATATGTTTGCTAATACTTGCAACGCTGCTCATCCACATCGCTCAAACAAATGCTTGAGTATCAGGATTTGTTGTATATTATCTATGCTATCGCTCCAGCTACACTCCACCCCCACCCTGCTTTTTTGTGACCCTAATAGTGTGAGATGATATTCTTAGATTCACTTCTTCTGCCACTTTTTCCCTTCCCCCCCCCCCCCCAAAAAAAAAAAGATTAATGGTTAGTTTTGGGATGCACAGCTTTGGCCCCATTTGTATGGTATATTATAGTAATCTTCTTTGTTTGCTTCATGAAAAGCTCAACTAAGCTAATTGACAGAACTGCCGTTGAGTGTAGTAGCGCAAAGAGAAAACTGTGTACTCACATTCACTCACTGCTAATCCGTCAGTAGGCAGTAAAAAGCCTAGCATGGCCAGATAAATAGGAAAGGGCTTGAATTGTGCACCCCAAGGTCAGAACCGTTTTTCTCTCCTGAGAGCTTTTGCTCTTTTTTTGTCCCCTTGGCTTTTATAATGATTAGTAGCACTGCACAGATGCACACTGTAACCTTAGACTCCCTCCAATCTAGTGCTTCCCCAGTTGCTTTTCAATGTCGCTAATTTCACAAGTTTTTTTCTGCCTAAACCAACGCCATTATTATTTTCTCTTTTGTAGTATCTATCCAGAAATGGAATAAGTGGCATCACGCGCGATAATTTTAGCTTCAGTGCAAAGATAAGGGTTGGTGACTTCTATGAAGCCAGAGAAGGACCCCAGGTGACTGCCTTTCATCTCTATTTCTCTCTCTCCGTGATCCCTGTTCATCTTTTCATCTAGTGGCAGGAAAAGTATCATGCAGCAGACGCTGTCAGGGCATGAATAGGAATCAACCAAAATCCTCAGTAGTCCTAGTTCATAGACCTATCACTGTGCATGGGTAAATGTAATAATCAGGTGACATTATATCCACAGGTGACCAATGATATATATTCCATGTTATGTGTCTGTGATACAAAGAGAAAAAATAGAAATAGAAAATGGATGTGTGTATTATTGGAAGCAGAAAAGAGAAAATACATTTCACAACACAATACACAGTGCTGAGGGGCCAGAGAAGAACTAGATGATAAATGACAGAACATTCAATTAGGGCTTCTTATTTAATGAACTGTTTAGTCAGATTTTACAGTATATTCTAGAAAAATATTATAATACATTATTTAACACCCGTGTTGAATACATCCAGATTAGCAATTAAATTGTTCCTTAGTCACATGAAAGGATGTATGTCAACATGTCGTCCACTGTTTCACCTCCCAATCTCTCCATCGCTACTTTTCTCTCCTTGTAGGGTTTACAGTGGAGCCGGTTGAAGGACGAGGAGGTCATTCCTCGTATTTTGGCGATGGAAGGTCGTAGGGGTCGCCAACCTACAGAGCGCCAGTCAGGGGGCGAAGGTGGCAAAGGTTCCCGACGGAGGAAGGGGCGGCCCCCAAATGTGGGCGATCCACTGGTGCCCGAGGGCCCAAGTCCCAGTGAGGTCAAACTCCTGCGCAAACTAGAGGCTCAAGGTTAGCACAGGAAATGAGCCCTGACGTATGTTTGTCAAACGCGTGTGTGCCATTAATCAACCAGCCATTATTCAGGCAGCAGAGGTTAGGGGTTACTGTTTCAAATACTTGTTTTGTATATGGACGTGTTAGTTTTTTCTGTCATGCCTGTTTGTTAGATCAGGAAGATGACAGACATTTTTTCGAGATGAATCAGTTATGTTGTCACGTCCTTTTTTATGTTACTGGGGTTTTGTTTGGCTTTGATAATAACACAACTGCACATGTTGTTATTACAAAGTCATTATTTTGGCACCAGAACTCTCAGGTAGTCAGTTCTACAATCGAAAACGTATTCTAATCATGTATATTTCAGTATTTCTACATGTTAATAGACACATTTTATAGGCTATATGTTAATCCTTACAGGGGGAAAATGGTTTAGAGTATCTGTCCCTAATTTTGTCAAAACTTCAAGAGGATCGATCATCTCAGTCAAATGTGCGAGGTCAGGCTACAGCAGTATTTAGATATCCTCCTGACATTTCTCTCTGATAATGTATTTCTTCACGCTGTGCAGAAATAGCCCGACAGGCTGCCCAGATGAAAATGATGAGAAAACTGGAAAAGCAGGCAATGGCGCGTGCAGCCAAAGAAGCTCGGAGACAGCAAGGTAAACCCACGTTTTTGTGTGTGTTGTTAACAAGAGCTCAGTGCTGTAAGGATGATAGTGGTGGTTTTTACGGTTGGTCAGTCGGTCACTTCAAACCATTTTCTAAAGTATAAAGATCATCAGGGCCTCTAGGGGACTCTGATGCTACTTGTTTAGCCTTTGTATGTATGTATTTTCGTTTATTATGTTCAAGCACAAGCTTTAATCTTAATTTCTGCTCTAATCTTTTATTCACAATACTCCTGGTTTCAATTATTATGCCTGTACATTATTTTTAATTATTATACAAAAAATCTAATCAACATCTCAAGAGGTTGCTTTCTGCTTTCATGCCTTCTGGTTTCTATTATGCACCTACTACTTGGAAGTTTCTCGTACCTCTAAGAGACTTTGTGTTTGTGTGTGTGTTTTTGTTTTGTTTGGTGTCACTGACTCGTCTTGATTGTGTATCTAGTTCTCCTCTTGTGTAAAACACATCTTAATCTCAGTGAGACCTCCTGAATAAATCAAGCTAAACAACTGTAATTCTCTCAGATATGAATGCAGTTGATAGCCCAACTTTGTAGGTCATTTCTGTAGACACTAATATAACACTGACTTGACTCTTGTAGCTATCATGGCAGCGGAGGAGAGAAGGAAGCAGAAAGAGCAGATCAAGATCCTCAAGCAGCAGGTGGGTGTGCTTTACGTGTGTGCTGACAAATCTTTTTCCTCCCTTTCTCCTTATCTAAGTGTCCTGACACCGCAGGAAATGCTGAATGGTTATTTTGTGATGCTTCAAAGCTTGCTTTTCAATTACCATCATTACTTTTCGTACTTAACTTATTGTTGTGTCTTTGGAATAGAGTGGTTGGAAAGTGATTTTATCTAGGGATGTTTTCCAATGTCTTAACTATTAAGAGATTATTTTTTTTGTTTTATTTTTTTTTACAGGAAAAGATCAAGCGCATTCATCAGATTCGGATGGAGAAGGAAATCAGAGCGCAGCACATTTTGGAGGTACAAAATCTGATCCAGCAGCACCTCTGATTAAGCAGAACATTCCTGGATAGCCCCTCAGTCTATAGTGTTTTAATCTTCCTAAAGCTCATTACTGAACAGCAGCATGCATTGGAGGGAGCTGCGTCTTCTTAGGCATAATTCCACATGGAACTAATGCTAAATTGGTCTTGGTTGACGGCAGTTGAATATTAAAATGGCTGTTGCTGCCTCTTCAGACCTTATTTAAATTGGACAGAAAAGTCTTTTTTTCTTCAGACAACAGTTACAGTTTAGCATAAGTGGGTCGAGGTGCTGTTTTCCACACACACAAACACACATGCAAAGGTGCATCCACACACATGCAGGCGCACACAATTATACTGTAGGAGCTTCAAAGTGTTTTAGCAGGACTAAATCAATTTTGAGTTGACACGGTTGACAAGCCACTCTTAACGGGAGGCTTCAACATTTTCACAATTAGGTGTTAAAGAGATACATTATTCATTCGTTGTGTTTTACAAATTTGACTGGTATTCAGGAGCACAAAATCTTTGCTCAAACCAGAACACTGCAAACAATCAGTTAAAGTGCAGCAAAGCCCTAACCCAAGACTGATTGATACATGTCTTTCTCTGTGATTCTTGACCTTAATTTTTATTTATAGGCCAAACGGAGGAAGAAGGAAGAAGTTGCCAATGCCAAAATAATGGAGGCTGAAAAGCGGATAAAGGTATGTTCATATTTCAAATAAATCACTTGAAACAGATGTAAAATAAGAGTTAGTCTAAGATCCATACATGTGTAGCATGACATTTTTTTAATCAAAAATTAATAAGATTATATCATATGTACCGTGATTTGGGACTTTTTCCACATAATAAAATTAGAGTGGCCTTTTGAAATGGTACTGAAATTCCATCAGTCTGTAGTGATTTTCCTGATATTGGCACAATGGAAGCATATTGATTTTCCCCTCATCTTCTCTTTCTTTGCTTTCTAGGAGAAAGAGTTGAGGAGACAGCAGGCGGAGATTCTCAAACACCAGGTAGGCATTCACTTCAACCTGCTCTGCCTCTTGAACGTGATAGTTACTGCTGAATAAAAGCATTTACCTCAGACTTCACTTGAATAGGAATGTGTGCGCGCGTGTGTGTGTGTGTGTGTGTGTGTGTGTGTGTGTGTGTGTGTGTGCGTGAGTGATTGTATTTGTGCATCTATGTGCATTTGAATACAAGGCGTGTGTGAGTATATATAAATATGCTTAATTACCAAAGATCTGTTGAATGAAAGTCTTCAGTATTTCTCTTTATTGAACGCCATGCTTTTTGGTATTGGATATTATTTCTGTTCCATAATATTTTGCCAACTCTCTCTGCCAGGAGTTGGAGAGGCATAGACTAGATATGGTATGGGTATGTTTATTTTTGTACATCTAACACCTGCATCGTGTAACTGGTTGTGTTATGGTTGTCATAGCAATGCATTAAGTGTAGCACTGGCTGCTGTCATACTACATTCTTCTGCATGGCTTTCCAGCAAAACCAACAAAAGAGAAAAAGAGTCGGTATGCTGCCTCCATCTGCTCGTCCTGAGGGACAACTGACCCTGTCACGGTGGCCAGGCAGCTTCTGTCCCCCTCCCCCATCCTCCCCCATCTACTCAGAATGCATTGCAAAGACTGCTAGCCAATCCACACTCACTGTCTCAAAGTGCACTCGAGGAGTTTCCATCCATCACATACATTGTCTAACTGTTGTATTGGAGTAGCCTGTGTTACCCATGAGTGCTTGACGATTTCGGCCCAGACATAGAGCTTGTGTCTGTTTGTCCGTGCATCTGTTCTGCAGTCCACAGAGTGCTGGACTTTAACCTGGCCCATCCCAGCCTCTCTGTCATTCACTGTTCCTGTACTCTGCACAAAGAATGAAAACAGCTACTGAGAATCATTTTGTCTTTATGGTGGAGATACTTCCGGGCAGATTCCCCTCACCCAGTTCGGTGAGGGTACAGCACAACAGTTGCTTGAAAAAAATAGACCCGATCGACTGTAGAACAACAATATAATTAATTCCACCACAGGGACAAATATGGTTCTGTGTAGCATTTTATTTTGGCCTGGCTGTCCTGCTTGTAGCCCTTCTCACTCATACACAGTCACAGTTGAATCTAAAGGTCTGCCTATCTGTTTCACAGTGGACTCTGAGCCGATTGATGCATTAACCCCTTGTACCTTCGCTCGGAGCAAATTGAGATAATCCTGGTATTTACGGTTGCCACATGCAACTGCATTGCTTTTTATTTACTGTAGCTTGTTATTGTAATATCCTTCAACATATTCAATGTTTTTGACCAATTGGAAAGCTAGAAAAAGCAGAATGCCACAGGCTCTGTGTCCTTTTTGAAGTTTTCCATTTGTAGATAAATCAAAGCAATAAGCACATAGAACTATTGGAGCAGAGTGCTTGGTATCTAGCCTGTTTTGTTTATCACACTGACAAAACATTCCTCACAAAAAGCCCATTTTAGTCACTATGTGCTGGAAATGTCTTTGGCAAGCCCTAATAGTGGCAATTGTGTCTTTCTGGTGGATCACAGAGGGAATGACAGCCTGATACGGTGGAGCGGGAAACCAAAAGAGATCAAATAAAATGATAGTCAGTCACCGGTGATTCCTGTGCCCTTTTGCAGTAGACTGTGTATCATGCACCAAAGAACAACATAGATGTCTTATCCTCAGCAGTCACATACTGGGCTAATACTTATGCTGCCAAAACCACTGAAGTGGAACTGCTCTGTTTGTAGCTAGTCTTAACCAGCCAATCCTATTTGTCGTCACCCTCACCAAATATTGTGAGAATGATGTGTCGAAAAAACATTAGCATTGACTCATGTAATAGAAGTTATTATTTTGATCATGCCAATGTGTCACGTCAGACGACTTTTTGGCAACCAGCATTTTGCTGCTTTTGTTGTGTCAGCTTTAGTTTAGAGGCGCCGCCACCGACTCCAGCTGCTTCTCTTTTTTGAGCCTGTCATCACATCTACTTTGTATCGCATCTTTGTGTTGCTTTTTTGGTTGTCATCGTATTACTGTACTCTTCACTTATGCTTCCACCATACATGTGAAAGTGTATACATGTGAAGCATCGTTTTGTGTTTGTTCAAGTATGGTGCCTCAATTGAATTTTGTGCATCACAATTTTACATTAATGCATACTAAATTTAGTCGACCTTGAGTGCTGTATGTGCAATGTGTGCTTGTTAATGTGCCTGTGTTTTTGCCACTCTAGGAGAGGGAGAGGAGGAGGCAACATGTAATGCTGATGAAGGCTGTTGAGGCTCGCAAGAAAGCAGAGGTAGCCCATATGCACACAAATAAATGCCGACATACACACACAGTCCACTCCATAAAAAGAGCCTAAGTCATTATTCCCTGGATAGATTCCCGCTTTCTCTCCTTTTTGTGCGCTCTTTCCTTCCATTCATTTTTTTTTCTACACACTTACCAAGTCAAAAGATTCTGGCCCCTCAAGCACTTTTCTTTTGAATGCACAGCAGCATTAGGCTGAATTCTAATACTGCTCAGCAAAGTCAAGTAAACCTTCTTGTCTGTTTTCACACACACATACCCACACACACACAAATGCACACGCACACTTTGCTTCCTTAATGCTCTCTTGAATTTTGGACTCTCCAGGAGCGTGAGCGCTTGCGGCAGGAGAAAAGGGATGAGAAGCGCTTGAACAAAGAGCGTAAACTGGAGCAACGGAGGCTGGAGCTGGAGATAGCGAGGGAACTGAAGAAGCCAAATGAAGATATGTGTCTGTCTGATCATAAGGTAGTTAAGATAGTAGCTCATCCGGTCGGTGCTGTGGGTGTAAAGTAGATAACCCCCAAAAATAAATAATCAGAAATCAAATGTTGTCCATACACACTTTGATGTACTGGAGATCAGTCAGTTTTTCTCATTTAAGTGCGGTTAAATACACTGACAGGAGAGTGGGACAGTCACAAAAACCCTCTCGGCTATTATTATTATTATTATTATTATTAATAATCATTGTAATTATTATTATTAATAATAATAATAATTATTATTATTATTATAGTAATAATAATAAATAGTATGTTTAACATTTTCTTGAGGGTCAGTACTTACAATAAGACCACATGGTAGTGCACATTTTTTTATGTGTGGAGGTGTGTGCCCCCAAGTGGTAAAAACAGAGTACTGCATAATGTACAAAATAAGCAGTCATCACTATAAATTGGAAAGCACCATCTTGATAACAGTCATCAGATGTGACATATAATGACAGCTTCTCTCTTATGTTCCCATAGCTGCTTAAATCATAATTTCTCTGTCGTCCTAATTGAATTTAATGTCTCTCTCTCTCTCACAATAATGCTTGTAACAACAATCCCGATTTTACCCACTTTCCTTTGTGCAGCCTCTCCCTGAGTTCGCCCGGATCCCTGGACTCATCCTACCAGGACGTGCCGTGTCTGACTGCCTGATGCTAATGCAGTTCCTGCGAGGCTTCGGGAAGGTTTTGGGGCTTGATTTGAATTTGGATGTGCCCACCCTGGGGATGCTACAGGAGGGCTTGCTCAATGTGGGGGACAGCATGGGCCACGTCCAAGACCTTCTGGTCAAACTGCTTTCTCTGGCAGTCTGTGATCCCGGTTTGCCACCTGGACAAAGGGTGAGCTAGTTCAAAGTTCATTAAGTCATATGCATTGTATTTGTATCATTTTAAACCAGTGGAGCCAGCTTGATAATTACACCCAAGAGGGACATATGACACTTATTGCTCTATCTTGGTAGTTTTAGTTTAGAGCATTATAATACATACGGTTTATTAGTATTGTTATAAGTTGTTTAATATGCCAAACAAATAATAAACACAGTAAATATTTTTACAATGCTTAGATCAGCATCAGTTGTATGTAGACCTTGCACTTACTAAAGCACCTACAATATTAAAATATCAAAAGTGTACTCTGAAGGGACTGTTCTACAAAATTAATACTTTTACATTTGATACTTTAATATTAATGATAGTGCTTTTACATTTTAAATGCAGAACTATTGGATTTTATTTTCCATTGTGATATTGTTATTTTGGTTTTTAGTGTTTAGGTTTAAGTACTTTTGTTCCTGCATTGTGAATAAATGCACATGCAATCAACTTGTGGACGTCCAGTTTTAAGTTTAGTCTATTTATAGAGCACATTAAAAACAACAAAAGTTCACCAGTAGTATAAGAACAATAAAATATATGAAGGATATCAAGGAAGAGTTCATCAATGTTTACTTCTTTGGCATCCTGTCCTTCTCTATCAGACAAAAACCATGCTGGGGGACCACCTCACCAACATTGGCATCAACAGGGATAATGTGTCTGAGGTGCTACAGATGTACATGGGAGCCCATTGTGCCAACACAGAGCTGGCCCTTCTGGCCCTCAGTCTGAAGACCAAGGCCTTCCAGGCCCACAAGCCTGCCCAGAAGGCCTCAATCCTGGGCTTCCTGGCTAACGAGCTGGCCTGCAGCAAAGCTGTTATCAGGTAGGAGAAGCAGCTGAAAGTGAAACCTTCCAACTGAGCACTGTTGATCAGTTGTTTTCTTAATACTTTCTCCCTCAGTGTCACATTGTTGGATGGTTATTAAGTGGTCTACAATACATCCTTTACCTCTGGATATACATAATTTAAAACACACAATTAGAAACCCAACAATCCCATTCACCAAACACTCAGTGAACACATATCTACCATGTCCTGTATGTGCTTTTATACTGCTTAACAATCAAGGTATTCATTAGCCAATAATGGTGTGTTTTATTGATGCAGTAGAAACACTTACTGAAGCTGCAGTAGGGAGCAGTCATTTGCAGTAGAGTCCTTTTGATTGTAAGGAAATTATGCAAGTATTAATTTCTGCTCCGGGATACCAGCTTTCTCAACTTATGCTGTAGATAGTGACTAGCCTCCCAGAGCTTTTATCTTTCACTCAATGTAATTGTTCTCTTCCAGTGAGATTGAAAAGAACCTGGATCAGATGGCAAACATGAGGAAGGACAAGATCATTATGGAGGGGAAACTGAAGAAGTAAGTTTTCTTTATTCCTGAACAAGAACAATGCTTTGATGTTCTGTACACTATCACGCTGATCCTGTGTGTGCGTATGCAGGTTGAGGACCATTTATGCCAAACGTACTGGGAGGAGAGAGGTCAGTATGTGTGTTGAAGAGAACCAGTCTATTGGCACGCCGTCCTCTGCCGCCAAACGCAAGAGGAAACTGGGTGCAGACAGTGACGATGATGATGACGATGATGATGACAGTGATGACCAGGCAGAGGAGGAGGAGGATGAGGAGGAGGATGAAATGAAGAAGGTTAAAAAAGTGGAGACCTATGATGAGGTAAAAAAAAAAACACACCATAGAATCATATAGAGGTGTCGCGCTATATAGCTGTGATATTTAAAAAATTAATATTTATATTATGTTAATTATAAACATATGATAATATTGTGATAATCCAGCATCTTTTAATTAATTTCTGTTTCTTTCCGTTATCACTTTGTCCCCCAACACCCCACACACACAACTCATTTGCCAAAAGATCGTGACAAAACGCACAATAAACAAAGTTAAAAAATGAATTAGACTGATAGCAGAATTATTATTTTTTGTTCCTCATATTTTCTGTAGATATCGGTATAATATCCTGAATTATTTTGGCCATGATAATCCTGTAGTGATAATCTTATGACAGCCCAAATCCATCTCCAGATCTTTTATAAGAAACTGATTTGTTTCCTCCTGTCAGGATGAAGTTGAGCAAGCCACCAGTCTGGACGAGCTGGAGAAGCAGATAGAGAAATTAGCCAAGGTATGTTCTTCTTTAACACGCACAAGTGCTGTGACAAAGTTAACACTCATTAACATAAATTCATAAGGCATCAGAAAATGAATGCATGGTTGGGTGACACTGATAATGTGTGATTAATAACGGGACACACGTAGAGATTCAAAACAGTCTCTTGGGGAAACAACTATGAAGAGATAAACCAAAGAAACGTGGAGTGTTATTGCTGTTTTGTTTTTAGTTTCCACCATCTTTGTACGTGGTTAAGCAGGAGTTCACTGTATGTTGCCATGACGATGTGTTTCTGTTTTTAATTACAATTGAATACAATAAATAAGAGACAACACCTCCTACACTCTAGATACTAGTTTGGATTATGGATACTAATAAAAGAGCTGCAATCTCCAAATGCTTTAATATACAGTGTGTGAAAACAACCAATAAGCTTAATAAAATACCTCATTAACATAACATGTAATGCTCAATATACCACGGTGAGCACATGAGGTGGCTTGACACTTGTCTTTTGTTTTCCTGATGGTGTATAGATCACAATAATGTAAAGAAATCACAGAGTATGTTTTGTATCATTGCAGCAACATCATCAGACCAGAAGAAAGCTGTTTGAAATATCCCATTCTCTGCGCTCCATGATGTATGGCCAGGACCGTTACCGCCGCCGGTACTGGGTACTTCCCCACTGTGGAGGGGTCTTTATCGAAGCCATGGAGAGTGGAGAAGGTAGTTGCAGTACAACACACACTAAGTTCGATGCATTCTTATGTCAAGATGCTTTCATTTGCTTATCTGAATGCATAGCACACGTTATGCACACAATAAAAATCATCAGGTTTGATGTTGCAGGGAGAGGAAGAAAACACTTTGTAAATACATCTGCATGTTCAGCTGTTTTTGGCAATGTGAAATATGCTGATGATGTTTTATCTTATCTTAATTTTCTCTAGGACTAATTTGAGATTGCATCTGTAAACTTTAATAATCTAACACAACTCTTCCGAAAGCAAGCGTAGAGTAACGTTACGGAATAATCAGCTGTCAGTTGTGTTCTCAGCTGCATTAACAGTACGCTCTCTCATTTCCCTGCAGCTCCAGAGGAAATGGAGGAGGAGCGACAGAGGAAGAGGAGAGCAGCTGAGGAGGTCATGGTCAAAGAGGAACCTCAGGAGATCGAGCTGCAGACTGAGAAACCCACCAACCTCGATGAGCAGAGCATTAGATCACAAGACATGGAGCAAGAGGAAGAGGAGGAAAAAGATCATGAGGGGAAGGAAAACTCCCCGGCCCTCTTCTACCAGCAGCCAGGCTGTGTATCCAAACTGGGCACATTCCGGGATGTCAACAAGAACGTTGGCAAAGAAACTGTGATGGTAGAGGACAAGGAGAGTCCCCATGTGAGACAAAACGGCAGCCCTGTGAGCATTCCTGTTGCCACAACCACAGTTACATCATCCTCCCCTACTCACAATACCTCTGAGCCGGCAGTAGCAGCACCCCCCTCCATGATGACCACTAATGACACTACAAACATCCCTGCCCCAGCCTCAACCTCTTTATCTGTCCCATGCCTGCCAGCCCCACGTGAAAGCCCAGGGAACACTCCTCCAACCTCATCCCCTGCTCCGTCTCCATACCTCTCATTCCAAGCAAATGACCAGCTACTCAGAGTCCTGACAGAGAGGAGCGGCCACTGGTTCAGTCTGCTCCCTCGCAACCCCTGTGACCTCACTTCCATCACCACACCTCCTCCAGCAGCGCCCCGTGTGTCTCCTCAGGCGTCCTCCACCCCTGCCAGGCCCAGATCCCCACCTCAGTCCCCTGCCCTTCCTCTCACCCCTTCTGCTGCCTCAGCCTCTGTCAGCCCGCACCACCCAGCTGGCCTCCTCAACTACCCACTATCAGCCCTGCAGGTGAGGCTGCTGGTCGGAAGCTAAAAGAGTACAGCTGTATCCTATACAGTTATTTCTGCCATGAACGTGACTCTCAGTGTTGTTCTCCTCCACCTTCCTCACCCTTTTGTTTTTCCTCTTCTCTCCCCAGATGAAGTCAGGCGCTTCATTGCTAGGAGTTTCTTTCGGAAGCTGGCCCTGTGGCATGATAAGTCCCAGCCTGCCTCTGTGCAGCAGCCCCATTCCCATGCTGGGTCACTCTCTGGAGGGCAACACAGCAGCAAGTGTCTCCAGCAAGAGCGAATCACCTTTACCATGCATTGAGAAAACCTCATCCATGCCCTCTCCTGCCCTGGAGATGCCCAAATCCCTGGACCACGCCACACCTCGGGCTATTCCAGAGGGTGAGTGACCAAAAAGTTGAGGCCATAATTAACCCCCATTTTTTAATTGAAAATAATTGACTTGCCTGAAAAAATGTCACTTGCTTGAATAATCCAAGGTAATTGGATTAGGGAACATTCTGCTCTGCTGTACGCAATTTAATTTTGGTATAATATGGCTGAGTGAAGCACCTTTTTACATTGATGGTGTATGTTCAGCTTCTTGTAGTTTACCTGCCTGTTTGTGCTCATTGTCTCAGAGATGCTAACAGGTTGGTGGCGGGTGTCTGACATCGACCAGCTGAGGGCTTTAGTCAGTGCTCTACACAGCCGAGGCATGAGAGAGAAGGGTCTCCACAGGCAAATTCAGAAATACACAGAGATCATACCCCAGGTCTGCACCAAACACAAAGATGGTAAGTGCCTCAAACACTGCTTCTAAGCACATAATCATTGCATATAGCATATATTAATAGTGTGTGCTGCACCTCCATCTTGTCCTTGAATACACTGCAAACACTGTATTATTTATGACCGAGCCACATGAATATCGGTGGTTGTTTGGCTACATTGCTCGTGTGTTTACCTGCGGGGAGTGTGTTTGTGTGTGTGTATTCATGGCTGACTGATATCTCTCATGTCGACCATCTAGTGGCCATGATCGAGCTGCGTGAGCTGGTGGAGAGCCAGGTCAGCGTGGAGTCTGTGCGGGGCTGGTGTGTTGAGGAGCAGGCCATGGAGATGGACATTGCCGTGCTGCAGCAGGTAGAGGAGCTGGAGAGGAAGGTCACCGCAGCCAGCCTGCAGGTCAAGGTAAGACACTAACACAACCCTACACATTTTGTTAGCGGTGTAAGAAATATGTTTAGTGGAGCGGTATCCAAATATAACGGTTCGTTTGAGTTCTTGTGTTTTTCGGGCATTCTTCTACAAATGTCGAGCATCATGTGTCGATTTCCGCTCGGTAAATGCAAACTGTCAAATTGATTAGCTTTAGTAAAAGATCGGGGTCTGGCTTAAAATAGCTACGGAAGTGGCTTTACTTAAAGGGACAGTGTGTAGGATTTGGCAGATATGTCTCGTTCTACAGTAACAAAAACAGCGATTCTTAGTTTAAGGTAATTATAAAGTTATGTATATTACATTCAATTTCTGCTAATAGAACGCCCTAAATACTAAATACTGGCGCAAATAAATCTATTCTGGTTTCACACGAGACACAAACAGCGGTCTCCTGGGGAAAAATCTGTTGTTTTTTGGACTCACCCATCCAGCCCAAACATCATCCCTCCTCAGACTTTGTCACTCTTTATACTTCCTGGTTCACAATTACGTGGATTACAAGCAAATGGATTTTGTGGGATTTATACGGATTACAGTGCATTACTTTCCGTAGGTATAGCTGCGTACAGTGTATGACAATGTCCTGAGTGGTGTGATCAGAGGCCTGAATTGCTGATTTTCCTCTCCCAGGGCTGGACATTTCTGGAACCTCAATCTGAGCGAGAGGACCTGGTGTATTACGAGCACAAGCCCCTCACCAAGTCAACGGCAGCGTCAGCAAACGCGGGAGACAAGGAACATCCGGAGGAGCGGGGGGAGAAGGGCGGGGTGATGCGTCACCTGGACAACCCGTTGGACATAGCAGTGACACGTCTGGCTGATCTGGAGCGCAACATCGAGAGAAGGTACCTGAGGAGCCCCTTAGGTACCACCATTCAGATCAGGCTGGATAATGTGGGTACGGTCACTGTCCCTGCCCCCGCCCCATCCACTAGTGCTGACAGGGAAGGGTAGGTCATTTCTCCAACCAAAGCTCCCCACTCTCCCACTGAGAACCCTTTCCTCTCTCTGTGTGCTTTATTTTTTCCCATACTACTCAAACAGTGAGGGTCTTTGCTGCTTTCACAGCAGATTTTTGTGGTGGCTTGTTGCACTTTTGTTTGTTTCTTTGGTCTTGTGCAGTTTCCTGAGTGGGATGGGGGACTTCATTTCTGCAGTCATCTGCATGGTGTTGTGCATCAGTACAGTGTACACTTTCACAGGTTTTCACTCTTTCTACCTGCATGAACTTCCCCTTCACATAACAAAATCGGTGTGTACCTCTCCTCAGCGCCCTACACCCTCCCAAATCCTCATACCTTTTATCTGCACAGCTGGAGCTCTTGATGGTCTACTGTCTTGTTGGCGGCTGGTTCAACTGATACACTTTACGGCTTTGTGTGTGTGTGTGTGTGTGTGTGTGTGTGAGTGTGTGTGTGTGTGTGTGTGTGTGCGTAAATACAACCATATATTCAGATATATGTGTGAATGTCTTTGTTTCTCATCCTTCCTCATTATCTTCTCTTAGTGGGGAGGAGGAGGTGAACCATGGTATGAAGGTGTGGAGGAAGGCCCTGACTGAAGTGCGTAGTGCTGCCCAGCTGGCCATGTGTATCCAGCAACTGCAGAAGTCTATCGCCTGGGAGAGGTCCATCATGAAAGTGGTGAGCAGCATATTGCAAGCCCACTAATTAATAGCAAACTATTCAAGAAGTGTACGCTTGTTTTTAATAGATGCACTTGGTTTTTAGTACTGTCAGATATGCAGGAAGGGGGATAACGAGGATCTCCTGCTGCTGTGTGACGGCTGTGACAAAGGCTGCCACACTTACTGTCACAAACCCAAGATCACCAGCATCCCAGAGGGAGACTGGTACTGCCCGTACTGCATATCCAAGGTATCAGAGCCTTTTATATATCATTGTCATCTGTCTGCAGTTGATGTAGAAAGAGTCCTAGCTACACATTTGTGCATGTGTTCATCTAGGATTTAGAAGTTTAGGACAACATCCACACCATAATTGTTTAAGTATTTAGGGGCTTTTTATGAGAGGTGAGAGGACATAACTTAGCAACGTACAACAAAGTGCTAACTGCAAGGATTATACACTTCCTGCTTATTATGTTACTCACAACTTTTCATTCATAAAATTCTAAGAAAGAACTCATTTTATTTCAAGTCTAAAACATTTAGTAAGATATGACAAATTAAACTAATACTTTACAAAAGACCTCTATTAGTTTGATACATTGATCTAAGTCGACGTAATACGATTAGTTTGAATTGCACCAGACCTCAGAGAATGCATTGTGTACTCTGTGCAGGCAAGTGGTCCATCTCCCAAAAACAAAAAAACTCCAAGCAAAGCAGTAACATCCAGCGGAGGAGGTGGTAAGAAAGGTGGAGAGGGGAAGAAGAACGGGAAGCAGGCAGGTAGCGGGGAAGTTACAGAGGACGACCCGGCAAGCGCCAGCAACACGCCCAAGAAAGGAGCAAAGGACACCAGTAGGAAGAGAAAAACAGGGGAGAGCTCACCTGCTTTGCCAGTAGCCAATCAGGAGATCCCTGTGTGTGTGAAGCGAGCCAAGACCGCTAAAGACAACAACAGGGACCTGGGATTGTGCAGGTATGTGCTCCTGGCCTGTTCATACGTGTCTTTCTGTTGAATCCTTCACTTATTCATCACCATCTCACAAACACTTTTACAGCCACTGCCACCTGCTGTTGGAATGTATCAAGAGGTAGCAGGGAGCTGATGTGTCTTCTCTTTATCAGTAAATAAGATTATGTTGTGGTTTAACCCTGAAATGTAAGGTCTTGTAACAAATATAAATTTGCCATTTCTGCAAAGCATAGTTCATCTTTTCTGGCTAGTGTTGGTTTGTATAAGCTTATAAAATACGATATACCTTACATCAAATACAAACTTTAAACTGCGGGAAGGAGCAAGCTGAAACACTAACATTATTATTACCTTTAAGTTGTTATGGTGATCTATTTACACATCCAGTAGTCTGTAAGAATCGTGTTTAAGTCCACTTGATGAATATAAAACAAATATTGACTTTCCGTTAGCTCTGTTTTTAATCTCTACCAACTCCGGAGGGAAATATCTGTCTCTTCTTTGTATGCCATATGCTTCACTATGTTCGCCAGCCAGTCACTAACTTTGTCTGTGTGCTGTTTGCTGCTGAGCAGGTGGTGTTCAGTGGGTTTTAGCCTGCTGTGGCCCAAAACCATACTACCTTTAACTTACAATATTTTAATTTTGCGCTTCACACATCTTAAGTATGCAGACTCAGGAACTGTGTGTTATTTATTTATGTTGCATCTCGATCCCAGAGAAACGCTCACTCATTCTGCCCCGCACAGAGATGATGATATGATAAATGACAATAAACTTCATTTGATTTTGATTCGACAACAATACATTTGGGGGCCATAAAACCAAAACAATGAGCTGATAGACTACTAATGCTCTGCAGGGCTGAGGGGTACTGCAGAGTCGGTTGATAATTCTCTACGGGTTCGTTAATACGAGCCACACGTATTTGATCCATTGTTAATATAAAAATATTGATTATAGCCGCTTCAAAGAGAGACAGTGAAAGACAGCATCTCAATGTGATACCAGCTTTTTCTCTGTCTAACCATACGCGTGTTTATTCGTGTGTGTGTTTGTGTTTTCAACAGGGTGCTCCTTGCTGAGTTGGAGCGGCATCAGGATGCATGGCCTTTTCTCACACCCGTCAACCAGAAGTCGGTCCCCGGCTATAGGAAGGTCATCAAGAAGCCAATGGACTTCTCCACCATACGTGAGAAGCTTGTGAGCAGCCAGTAAGTTCCCATCACTTTCGTTTTCTTCTTTTTCTACTGAAAGCCTTCAGGGTGTTTGCACAGAATTTAAGATTAGAGTGGTGTTTTTTAGGGTGGTGGGGGGGATGTACACCACAGTATGTGATATATGTGTCTTTCTCACCTGTTTTTACATTTTTAGGTATCAAAACCTGGAGACATTCATCATTGATGTCAACTTGGTCTATGATAACTGCGAAAAATTCAATGAAGACAATTCAGACATTGGCCGAGCTGGTCACAACATGAGGAAGTTCTTTGAGAAGCGCTGGACTGAGCTTCTGAAACAAACAAACTAAACGTCTGTTCAGATTCTCCATCATAAACCCATTCAACTTTTCATATCGGAGCACCAGGTTTTACTTTTATTTTTATTTTCTGATGGAGAATGTGGCTTTGCAGGATGGAAGCAGAAGTCAAATCCTTAATAAGGAACCCATGGTGTGCTTAAGAGAGATGACACCTTGAAAAAATAAATAATGTCATTATATGAGGTGCGCTGGATTTTATTACAACAGGGATAAAAGCCCCAAAGAGTCCCAGAGAAATGGGGTGTCGTAGTGCAATACCATTCCCTGTCTCAGAACACTGCACTGAATTAATCCTCAACTGTCACTGATGTGTCTGCGCTAGAATACTTTCCACTACTTGTAAATAGTCTTTTGTTATTTAATCGTATTATAGTGAATGTATTTAATTTTGTAATAATTATTTATGAATCAAGGTCCACTTCATTTTCTATGAAAAGGAAGAATCAGCTGAACTGCTTTGAATTAAAAAAAGGAATGTGTCTTTGTGTTATAATTTTTCTCCCAAATATCAAACAAAGCCAAGAAAAAAAAACCTGTTTACACTGTTCAGTGCTTTGGGGCATCAGAGGACTGTATTCATTTGTTCAAACTGTAAAACTGCATTTATTTACAGGAACAGCAGAGGAACAGTTAGACAATGGTGATTCATGTGTATATACTGTTTATTAATGTCAATATTATGTCTTGTTTGGAACGATGTGTAAAAATTGTTTAAGAATATTAAGATATTGTTTATGCCTTAGAATGATTGTAGCATTCTATTTTAGTGAACGTGATGAAAACATTATCATAAATATTGTTTGTACAGTATATACATATCCTCTGCAAACACTGTGGTATCCTTAATCTTGGTAGTGCCTACCCTTCCAACAGGGGCATGTAGGGGATGTTATTGTTTTTAGTTTTCATTCTTATGACAACATTATTTTTTTATATGATTTCAATCCAACAAGGCCTCCAAAGTTGGACAGTGATACAGAAATCATTCCTCACCATAGCAGAAAAAAAGGAACAACAAGCATTCAGTTATGCTTCCATGATGCATTTCCTCGTAATCTGCCACAATACAGAGGACCTAAGGCCATTTGTAACCACTGTGTTGAACCTTGCTGTGTGTTGTGGCCTGATGGAGGCAGCTAGATTTTTTTGTACCCAAGTCAAGAGTACTTGAAGTTACTTTATTTAAGATATTGTGGAATAAAAGTATCATTCTTTTGTAGGAGCTTTATTTTTCACTAGTATGTGGCACGGACCTATTAAAAGGATGTTTTTCAACGTAAATGACTTCAACTTGTTTTATTTCAATTCCATTCTACAGAACTGTTTTTGATTTAAAAAAAAGAAGCATTGTGGTAGATGTGTGGATTAATACCTTTTATTCTCTTAAATTAAAAATTATGTATGACCACAATCTCCTCCTGCGTTCAGTTTCAAAGTGTAGACTTTTGCATAAGGGCATTTTGTCTCAAGCTTAACAGTCAACGGTTTGTAGAAAGTTGTTCTACTACCTTATCAAATGACTAAGGTACCAAAAATAAAAATATAAAAACCTATTCAAGATCCTAAAAATGTGCATTAAATGGATACAAATTGAAAAATGATGTTATGACGATTAATTACAAAAATATTCATGGCTCCTGTCCATTTTCCTGTTAGCGGTGGTGCTAACTAATTACTCTATACACTAATACACAAGTGCAACATTTCCATTTGGAGTGAAGTGGAGTAAAAATATGAGGTAAAGTAAAATGGACATACTTAAGAAAAGTATGAGTACCTCAAATGTACCAAGAAAAAGTGTCTCAGTAAATGTACCTTACACCACCTGGCTTTCTCCATGTAAAACAGTCGCATGGTGTTTTCACAGGTAGACTATCACATGATGCTAGGTCAAAGTACACAAGCACATAAAAAGCATAAAGCGCAGCCCAGCAGTGCCTGACATGGAGTACACTTGAGTATGAATTATGCAAATAAATACTAAACATGCCCAGTGATTAAGCTTCGGTAACCACAGTGCTAACCATCAGTTTTTACAAGTAATTACAAAATGTTACACGTTATACAGTTTCCAATGGATTCCAGTATGGCACATTTCATAACAATGTATATTAAATCACTGGCTTATATATATTGATGCATTAATGTGTACATTACTTTAATATTGCAGCTGGTAAAGGTGGGGCTAATTTTTCATACTTTATTTACATCATGTGAATATTCCCCCTTATCTTATCTTAAGCTATAATATCACGTCATATGTTATTTGTTGGTTATATCTGTGTATTATTAACTGGTAACTACCTCGTGTAGTAGACGTAGAAGAAAGTAGAAAATGTAAAAACCCAGTACTTGATTAATTAAAGCCCACTTAGTTACTTCCCACCACATAATTATTAAGCGCTGAGTCCAGAGCTCATTAAGAGACAACAATAATGGTGACGTCACCCGCATCACGTCACGGTCAGCTGTTCGATGAGGAAGTAAACATCATTCAACTGGACGGACTACTCCACGGAGAAAGGTACAGTGCACTGCTGTAGGTAGACGTAGCTAACACTACACTTACATCACATTTCATTTACCGCTTAAGTCTGCATGTTGGACTGTTTAATGTCCCAGTATCCCCCCCCCGCTGGTGAATAATAGCCTATTTGACTCTATAACATGAAGTAGACAGTTAGCTTGAGCCTTAGCTACAGTCTCCACAGCCAGACTCCCTGTGGCTTTATTAATGTGTGTCTGCTGGGTCTTCTCTGTTAGTCAGGTGGTGCCGTGACAGCCAAACAGGTGTTTATGTTCCACATACAAAATGAATCAAGGAAAAGCAGTAGTGTGTTTGTTTCCTGGTCTGCTGTTGAATTTGAATGAGCTATTTGAACACTTTGAATTGCTGTTAAAGACACATAGGTACTCGAATCTACAGTGGTGGAAATTAACTAAATACATTTAATCAATTACTCTACTTTAGTATTTACTACAGTTCAGAGGATATTGTACTCCACTACATGTATCTGACAGCTATAGTTACTTGTTACATGCAGATTCAGATTTAAAAAATGCAAAGTATAATCATCAAATAAAACATGAAGAATTAGGTAAGACAAGCCCCACCTGCGACATAAAGTGATTACACATTAATGCATCAATGATTAGAATTCAAATGTGCAATTCTGCATACTGCGCACTTTTAATTTCGGTAGTTAATGTACTTATACTTTTGTATTTTTACTTGAGTCAATATCTCAATACTTCCACTACTGCTAACTTACGTTTGTATTATTTTACTATCAGCATCAGATATCCAATCTCACTTATGTTGAGGACAGAGCTGTAGACCCTTAGCCCCTTATCTTAAATGTTCAGTTCTTAGACCTGTGCATTTACAGGGATGTGTTCTTAGCTGGGTAAAACACACAACTCACATTAGCACAGCTTTGAGAGAGGAAAATGTTCAAATGCTGCAACTAACATTTATTTTCCTTTTTCTTTTTTTTAATGATCAATCGATTTATCAGTTAGTCCATAAATAAATACCCCTCACAACTTCTGAAAACCCAAAGTGATGTCCCGTTTTGCCAGACCAGTCCAAAACAAAAGATATTCAATTTACAATTATATGAAACAGTGGCGGATGTGGCCCGGAAAAGGGAAGTTTGGGGTTCTCTAAGTGGTAGATGATGAATGGATGAATTATATAAAACAGAGAGAAGCAGCCGATCGTCACATTTCACAAGCCGGAACATGCAGATGTTTTGCATTTTTGATTGATAAATGACCATTTAAAAACAAAACCATTGATTAGCTAAGTTGTTAATTGTCTGTCAATCAAAAAATCGATTAACAGACTAATCATATCAGTTTGAATGCTGCTGGTTGGGCTACTGATCAGTATTAAGACCTTTGTAATCAGGACTTGTGATTAGACCTGGACCCCAAAAGATGAAAAACAACAACAGTGTGAGCTAATCAGAAAGGAATAAAAAAATGTAACATAAAAAGCTGTGCATTACATAATATACAGTATATCTCAAAAGTGAGTACACCCTTTAGATTTTTGCAAATATTCTGTTATATCCTTTCAGGGGATAACATTATCCTACTGAAACTTTGATATAACTTAAAGTAGTCAGTGTGCTGCTTGAATAACAGTATAGATTTATTGTCCTTTGAAAATTACTCAGTACACAGCTGTTAATGTCTAAACAGCTGGCAACAAAAGTGAGTACACCCCATAGTGAACATGTCCTAATTGTGCCCAATGATGTTGTTTTCCCGCCCTGGTGTCATGTGACTCGTTAGTGTTACAAGGATTCAGGTGTAAATGATAAGCAGGGCTGTTAAATTTGGTGTTTTGGGCACAATTCTCTCTGAATGCTGGACAACATGGCACCTCATGGCAAGGAACTCTCTGAGCGGCTGAAAAAAAGGATTATTGCGCTTTAACAAAGATGGCCTTGGCTATAAGAAGATTGCCAACACCATGAAAATGAGTTGCAGCACAGTGGCTAAGATCATACAGCGGTTTTCCAGGACAGGTTCCACTCGGAACAGGCCTCGCCAGGGTCGACCAAAGAAGTTGAGTCCACGTGCTCAGCGTCATATCCAGAGGTTGGTTTCCAAAAATAGACGTGCGAGTGCTTCCAGCATTGCTGCAGAGGTTGCAGAAGTGGGATGTCAGCCTGTCAGTGCCCAGACCATACGCCGCACACTGCATCAAATCGGTTTGTATGGCCGGTCGCCCCAGACAGAAGCCCCTTCTGAAACCGATGCATAAGAAAGCCCGCAAACAGTTTGCTGAAGACAATGAATCCAAGAACATGAGTTACTGGAACCATGTCCTGTGGTCTGATGAGACCAAAATAAACCTGTTTGGGTCAGATGGTGTCCGGCGTGTGTGGCGGCACCCTGGTGAGGAGTACCAAGACAAATGTGTTTTGCCTACAGTCAAGCATGGTGGTGGCAGCATCATGGTCTGGGGCTGCATGAGTGCTGCCGGCACTGGGGAGCTGCATTTCATTGAGGGACACATGAATTCCAATATATACTGTGACATCCTGCAGCAGAGCATGATCCCCTCTCTTCGGAAACTGGGCCGTAGGGCAGTTTTCCAACATGATAATGACCCTAAACACACCTCCAAGATGACAACGGCCTTGCTGAAGAAGCTGAAGGTTAAGGTGATGGACTGGCCAAGTATGTCTCCAGACCTAAACCCAATTGAGCACATGTGGGGCATCCTCAAGAGGAAGGTGGAGGAGTGCAAGGTGTCCAACATCCGTGCGCTCCGTGATGTCGTCGTGGAGGAGTGGAAGAAGATTCCAGAAGCAACCTGTGCAGCTCTGGTGAATTCCATGCCCAGGAGGGTTAAAGCAGTGCTAGATAACAATGGTGGTCACACAAAATATTGACACTTTGGGCACAATTAGGACATGTTCACTATGGGGTGTACTCACTTTTGTTGCCAGCTGTTTAGACATTAACAGCTGTGTACTGAGTAATTTTCAAAGGACAATAAATCTATACTGTTATTCAAGCAGCACACTGACTACTTTAAGTTATATCAAAGTTTCAGTAGGATAATGTTATCCCCTGAAAGGATATAACAGAATATTTGCAAAAATCTAAAGGGTGTACTCACTTTTGAGATATACTGTAATACCATATTGCTGTGTCATGTCTCTGTGAATCCAGCCCCCAAATATTTAGATTAACATTTTCCCTTTTTTTTTTTTATATATAATGTTTTTCTCATTCTCTCCATGTGAACTTTAGGACCGGCTCTCCAAATGACGTCTCTGATTTGCACTTTACAAGACCATCGAGACGATGTCAACTGGTGTGCCTTCTCTGGCGACCTGTTCGCCACGTGTTCTGGGGACAAAACTCTCAGGATATACAACACCCGTGACTTCTCGGAGCTGCCTTTTTCACCGCTGTCGGGACATGGATACACCGTCCACTGCTGCTGCTTCAGCAGCTGCGGACAGTTCCTTGCATCATGTTCGACTGATGCAACCACAATGGTGTGGTCCACGGTCACAGGTGAGATCGAGGCCGTCCTGGAGCATCCTGGTCGTAGTGCTGTGAGGATCTGTGCGCTCTCTCCTGACTCTGCCCACCTGGTTTCTGGTGCATCTGATGGCACTTTGGCTCTGTGGGATTTCCCATCCAAACAGCTGCGCAGGTACATTTGATATCTTACATTTTTTATAGAGCTGAAACATTTAGTCGATGAAAACTAATTGCCAAACAAATGAATAATCAATTAAATGGGTGTAGTAGGTTTGGTTTCAGATCCTTCTAGATCGCTATGTTTTGACATTTTGTAGACTAGATTTAATTGGAAATGCTCAGCAGATGGAGCGATAATGAAGATCATTTGGTAATTGCAGGCCCTCTATTTATACAGATAATACAGCATAGTACAAGTCTCTCTTATTTTTTGCCAAAATGAGCTGACACCTCTCAAACAACTCTCCTTACACCACTTTTTGCAGTTGTATTACATAATATTTGTGCTTTCGTGACAGCATCCAGTTAAATACGTTATTATACTTGAACAATGGCAATAAAAGACGTGCCTGTTGATGCAGCTGCTGTTGTTTGTGTTGTGAAGGACCGGAGCAGTGTATGACACGACAATGGTAGCCTGCTCCTTCAGCCCCTGCAGTCAGGTGTTCATGACCGGCTCCACTTACGGAGACCTGCGTCTGTGGGACTTGGACATGAACCAGCTCCATGCAGAGAAAAATGCCCACGACCTGGGGGTCACCTGCTGCACCTTCGATCCCAGCATCCTCAGTGGTGAGAACCATCGCTGCGTGTTTATCAAGTGCCCCGTGGCACACTGGGTTTGTAGCGGCATTTGAAAGTAAAGGGTTCATTTGAATAAAATCAGAATTTTGGTAAAATCTTTCATTTAACTTGTGATGTAAACATTTTTGCCAAGAATTCTTCAAATCTGATTTTTACAATTTGACGGAGATAAAGAGGCAGGATACAGTTGAACAGTGAAACGTACTTATTATTATAAGTATGAGAGCAACAGTAAGATACATTAACATTTCATTTTTACCAATCATTTACTGGACCTATAATATGAATAACTATAAATAAAATATGCAAATATAACTGATTAACAACAGTACACTTTTTGTGACGTGAGCGCAGCTGATCTGTGTAATTCCACTGTGGGGAATAATAACATCGACCGACTGATTGTTGTTTGTGAAAGATCGAGTACAGTCTGTGAATTGTTTGGTATCATATGATATTTGTTTGTTTTTGTCCTTTTAGATGGTCAAGTTGTGCAGTTTTGTCTGGCATCCTGTGGACAAGACAGTCACCTGAAGATCTGGACCATTAATAAGTCCAGCTCTGGAGGTAGAGTGACATATCTTTACATACTGGAAGATCTCTCTCTAGATCACATGTTCCCTTTTCTGTCATCATTACAGTCGTCCTAAGGTTATAAGATAAAATTGTAAACATGGGTTACGATGTTCCTGTGTTGCAGACTTTGTATTTAACAACTGAATGTGACTATTGACGGTGGATCATTGGAGAAACTCTGCACATACAGCAATTGTCTTGACGTAAGACGAGAGTCTGAGGCTGAATATTGATGTGTGCAGTTCAGCTAACTTCAGTGTGATTGCAGCCCTCAGAGGCACCAACATTAATTTGTGCAACTGGCTTGTAATATAACAGCATCACTATATCAAGACAAATCACCGATGCTGCCAAATACAAGTACATTTTCTTTGAGTAGAGATCCAGAGTAGCTGCCAGTCCAAGCCTTGTTTCTGGGTTTTTCATGCTATTGAGTGCTTGTAAATGTGCACACATTATGCATATGAGATTTTCTCAATTGTCTGCATTCAACAGCTCCTTTTATATTTTCTTTTCTCTGTTATTACCTTTTTCCACTATGTTTTGCGGCATTTATCAAGGTAACAATAACATTCATCACTCACGGCACAATCAAGTCTTCATAAAAAAAAAAAGGTCCTACTTGTAATATGGCTTATTGGTCAGTTTGACATCAGTTAGGGGGATATTTGACTCCTTTGTGTGTATAACTACAGCTGTTTCTCTGTCTCTCTAGGATATAAGATGCGGCTCCTGCACACATTAACTGGCCAGACGGCTCCGGTCCTCTGCTGCGCGTACTCCTCAGACGGGCAGCTGCTTGTGTCTGGGTAGGATCTTTAAGAACGTTAAGGAAGCATATTGATAACTATGAATGGTGATATACTCTATAATCTTACCAAAAGCATTTTCCAAAGCTTATGCTTTTAGTTTCATTTTAGCAAATAGTCCGTGCCAGAGCAAACATTACATTACAGTTCATGTAGCTGACTCTTTTGTCCAAAGCGACTTACAAAAAGTATTATCTTTATCATTATCTCACAAAAAGGCAGACCCAATGTTCACTGTGATGTAAGTGCAGGTTTCAATTACATGTTCAACCAATGGCAGCCTGGAATGTAAGTCTTTTGAGAAAATGTCAGCAGTTGCGTAAATTATTTACAAAATTGTATTTGATGGGCCTTTTACAGAAACACTAAAACATTTACAACTGCTGGAATTGCAAGCCATAAATCTATATTTTATTTCAATCTCTTGATCTTGAATAAATTAATATCCATGTTTTGATCTATTCAAGATCAAGAGATTGATATAAAATATAGATTGTGTGCCTGGACTTACATGTACAGGCCACCACCATTGGCAACCACTGTAAGAGTGCAGTACTTCAGTTGAACCACAGGGGGGAGACACAGATTGCTTTATTCCTCAACGAGTGAACGTGGATCTAACATGCAGAACCAAATACTTATAATTGTTATTTACAATTTTGCTCACATAGTTACAATTTGATCTTGTTTCCTTCAGCTCTGTGGACAAAACTGTGGCAGTCTATGATGCTGTAAGTACATTTCCTTTCTATTGATTAACTTGATAGAATTAAGTTTTACCACAGATTTAAGCTATTTTACTGAATCATTCATAACACAATGTTCATATTTTGTTTTGCACTACACTTTGTCTGTTTGCAGAAAAATGCAGTTTTGCTTTACAAACTGAACCAGCACGAGAGGTAAATACTCACATTTATGTGGTTACGTTTTATTGCCATCTTGAATTTGTAAACGTCCGATTATTAATTTCTCTCTCATCCTGCCAGACAGAATATATTTTATCACTAAGAAAACATTAAACTCACCCCATAAGTTACACACTTGATGTTGTTTGTGCAGAATTCTTAAAAGAGGTCTTTCACACGGTTTCTCTGGCAACTGGTGGTGACTCTTCTGTTTACAAAAATAAACAACCTCAGTCTGTCTTTAATAAACACGTTTCTGGGGGGAAATGCACTGCAAGATGCTTTGCAAGGCATTTCTGGACCTATTTGCTTTGGAGATAACTGGACAAATATGATGAGCTGTCACATTGAGATAGTTTTTGGTTAGTTATATACAGGAGCAGTACATTTTAGATTTTAGGGAAGGCAGAGACACCACAGACATTCGTATAGATTGTGATCCAGTGTCGTCACAAAACATGCATTTATCATTTGGAGAAAAAGGTAGGACTGCTGTCACTGTGTCTCTGCCCCTAAACATACAGATACACATAAGCCACAGCTGATCACACTTACAAGCTATTTAAGTCCATCCAGCCACCTGTGATTGAAAGGCAGAAAGCTCACTTCCTTTCAGTGGGGCAAATTAAAGTCATTTTGTAAAATCACTCACTGAAGTGGAAGTAGATGAGGCAAGTTGAGAGAAAGTGGATAAATGGCAAAAAAGTCAAAGTAAATTACAACACTTGACAAAATGCCTCCAGGAAACTCATTTGATTTTAGACAAAGTGATAATATAACAGTGTGAGAGTATCTCGAGGATGGGTTAGTGCATGCCTTTCTCTAAATTCTCATTGGAGGTTTTTTAAAGACATTGATTGAAGTCAACTAACTTTTGTGTATCAACATTTCTGAGCAATCCAGCTTATGTTTCAGAGAGATTGTCCTCATTAACATTCCTTTGACTTTCTTGAATCTGCTGAAAATGTCTTTTTGGAGCACCTCCACATATTTAGGTTTGGTATTGAGCCGTACTGCCCACCTTTTAACCCTGTAAGAGCAGAACTGAAGCCTTGAGATCCTCAGGCAGGGCCGTACAGGTGCTCGGGGCTAACGTTGTGGGCTTTTGGCTTTAGTTTCTGAATGCATTAGATAGACCTGCTTTAGGGTCTAATGCTCACAGAATCACTTTTATCTTTAGAGTTGCTTACTTTCACAGGTTTTATGCGCTTTAAAAACTACATTTCCCCTCCAGTTTCCCTTCAGTCCTCTTGCTTTGTCGTTTTAATTGATATATCGTCTTTGAGTTTCTAGAAAAGCGCTATACAAATCTAATGTATTATTATAGTAGGACTAATATATTTGCATTTGATAAATATCTTTAAAAAGCATTTTTGTCCTTTTATTTTTTATTATACAGAGAGAGTTACACGTCATTGCTAACAAGCCCCATCATTCATGTGATTACTGTCCTCTGCTGCAGGTACGTGACGGCGTGTTCCTTCTCTCCAACTTCACCACTAATTGCTACAGGATCTATGGATAAGACTGTAAACATCTGGAGAGTGGAGGACGGATGCAGTGACCGTCGTGAGAAAAACACACACGCATACACATCACCCCAACAGAGATACATCTACATGTTGATGATTAATTACATTCGTTTTGTCTTGTAACCTCTTTTTGTGTCTGTCTCCTTTACTGAACCTTGTGTCCAATGGAAAGGCGGGAAGACGTTCCCTGGTTAGTTTCTTTTTTTATTAAAAATTTAATTTTCTTTATACTTGAAAGGAAGGGAGAGAGCTGCTTATATAGTGCGAATCGTACACTAGTTAAATCTTAAGCAGAGTGTTAGTAGCGTGTGTTGAGATGTCACGTGTTGGACTGGCTTCATCTTGTGATGAAGGACACAGCTTCTGTGTACAAGAGTGCTCTCGTTTCCTTAAACACTGTGCAGAAATATTACATTGCATTGCTCATGTTTACAGATACTTATTTTTTTGTGTGTGTTCCAGAGAAGTCTGCTCTGACATCAAGTGAAGGTAAGAAGGAAGAGAACACACCTTACTGTACAGTATGTCACATTTGTGCCTGTAATCAGCAACAATCACCAAATGAGACGCCACTCCTTATAATTTATAATATATGATATATATATATATATGATAATATGTGCACAAAAAACTACAATCATTGTGTGTTAACCAGTGGGTGCAAAGATCAAGTTTAGTCTAGCATTTCTGTATTCTACTGTATGTACAAGCTCCTTTTCACCTTTTAGTTTCAATGAAAATGTCGATGAAACCTCCAGACATTTATTTTTATCTTTACACAAGCCACAGCCCCACTAATCAATAATTACTCAGCAGGATTCCAGGATTGTGTTGCATGGAGAATATTTGGCCATTTTTCAAAAGGTGCCGCAGCCGACAAGGATTGAGCGTCTCGCTTTGACTCACTCTCTCAGGGAGAACCTCAGCGGGCCGATCTAAGCTGCTGGTCAGCGATTGGTCGGAGGGAGATGTGTCAGCGTGGCTGTTGGAGGAAGGCCTCGAGGGATTGGTGGACAGATTCAGGGCCAACGACATAGATGGGACAGAGTTGCTCAGTCTCACAAAGGAAACGCTGGCGTCAGAGCTGCACATAGGTGAGGACACACTGCTCAGCCGGTGCAATGCCACTTGCTCAGCCCCTCTCACAGTCCTAATGCTCGCTTTTGTCCGAAATGCAAAACAAATATAAAGCCAGTCTTGTGGGTATTACACGCCTGTGAGAATGCACATGTACGAGCGTGGATTAGGATTTGTGTACCTATTTCCACAGATAAAAGGAGGCTCATTAAATTAAAGTAAGGGTGAAGGAATGAGTGAATGTTGATGGGGGTTTTAGTCAGCAAGATTACATAATATTAGGATGCACCGCAAAAGCACTCAGCTTTGGGGCTTCAGCAGTTCTGACTTTAATCTGGAGCACTTCATCAGTTACATAATCCAAAACAGTATTTCCCATAAGGTATAAAGTGGGTTTAAACCTAATGTCATTAGGTCTTCTTGGTTATTTCCAAGTCTGTCTGAAATTAAGAAATCTTTGTTCATCAGACTTTATTAGGTATATTTCAGGCTTATTCTTTTCCACCAAGATTTGCAACTACGAGTAGTTGTGTTGTTGATATCAGTCTACCAGCTAGGCCAGTATTCGTCATGTAGTTGTCAGCAAATGTTTGTTGTATTGCCGTGCCGTCATTTCCATCCCACAGTGGCTGTCAATCACTCTTCAGTTTACACAGCTCCAGTGCTGTGACAGCTTGTGTTCACATTGTTCTGATTTTAGTAACGTTGCATGAATCCCACCTTCTTAGCAAAACTAACTTGGAGAACTGCATTGAGTAGCGAAATGTTTTATCTACTGCAAAAAAAGACGGAAAAACGGGTGGAGTTTTTCAAAGGTGGGAGTGAAACCAATAAGTGTGCTCTCCTTCTAAAGAGGCAGCGTAGCAAACACAGTGCGCAGTAAGATTATCAGGGAGTCTACAGAGTGCTTTGTGTTCATCTGTAGTCAACTCGTTATCTTGTGAAATTATTCATTTCTAAAGTTGAATAAATGTTTCTAATTTATCAGGTTCTGCAACTCGATGTTACTGTCGATGTATTCACAATGCACCGGAGTGCCTGCTTAGTATTTTACTTTGATTTGGACAGACAGTCAGCAGACGAGATGATCTGCTCCCACCATGTTCTCTCTCACCCACGCTCACATTTGCTATCCAAGAGTGAAAAGTGTTAAACACAGGAATAAAACAAAAATGCTCAAAACCTTGATATTGATATTATTGTATAGGTTAGTGTTCAGGTCAGTTCAGCTTGTTCCTCTTGAGGCTCCAGTGATTTCTATTTTAATGAGAAGACACAAAGTCTTGATCGCTCTGTTTTCTCTTCTGACACATTTCCTTATTCTGTGTGTCTGTGTGTCTGCGTGTCTGCGTGTCTGTGCGTGTATAGAGTCTGCAGGCCTGCGCAGTAAACTTGTGAGGAAGGTGGAGGAGCTGAAGAGTGATTCCGTTTGTCCAGGCATTCCTGATGAGTTTCTGTGTCCAATCACCAGAGAGCTGATGAAGGAGCCAGTCATTGCTGCCGGTAAGCGACGATCAGACCTTTTCCGCTTAAAACAATTTACATAAAATAACAAGTTGTCTGTTTCTTCAATGTGAACAGACAACTTGTGAACAATTTGTTTAATTTGAGTGAACTGTGAACATTTCCCACCAGATGGATACTCGTATGAAAGAGAGGCCATCAACAGCTGGATCAACACTAAGAACCGCTCCAGCCCCATGACCAACCTCCCCTTGCTGACGACTCTTCTCACCCCTAATCACACCCTGAAGATGGCCATTGGTCGCTGGAAGACCAGCCACTAGCATCTGAAAGACCTCCGAGCCCACAGTACCCGAAATATTTTCCCCAAAGTAGACAGAAACCACAGCATTTCAGGAACGGGTGCATCTGATTTTCTTCCATTTGAGGCCTCTGCACATTAATTAATGCCATTTCTGACCCCTGGGGAGCAGAATTGTAGCAACGGGTCTAAATTTTCTTTCAGCTTATTAAGTTTCAATGGCCAAAAAACCATAAGTAGATCCAGAGCAATATGAGCATCCCAGGGGAGTGCTCCTTTTGGGATACCTTATGAATGCAAAGTTTTATAGCGAGTTTGAGGTAATGTTAGCTGTTTGGCCTGCAACTTTTTTGTTTTTGTTCACTCTCACCGCTCTTATAGTGTCGCAAAAATACACCACGCTACCGGCTCAGCACCAAACAGCAGACACACGGTTAGCTACTAGCTGGTGAACATAGAGGAGCATTTAGCAGCTTAAGATCCAGATAGTTCCCTCAGGAGTTGGTAGAGACCAAAGACAGAGCTAAAAGAGAGTGAATATTTGACTTGCATTCATCCAAGGTACAGGTGCTCACTATTGCTAATGTTGCTCTGTAACTACTGGATGTGTAAGCACGTTCATATCAACTTAATATGTGATAATAAGTGGCCAAACAAATCAGCTATTGCAGGTTTAGTATTCACTAGCCTTTCATCTCCGCCTCGTTCTTCCAGCTTCTCACAATCAACACTTCTGTCTCTGTGGTAAAAGTGAGACTTTTTCACCATTTCTTTTAGCTTGATGTCATTTTGCTTAACGCAGGTAGCGCAAGTGGTTTGTTTTGGCTGATAATGGCCAGTTATTCTGGTTTGTTAATTAGAGTGCTGTACAGAAAACCACATAACGATACAAACGATAATACAAAATGTCAACGAAACTGGAGGCTCCTAATTAAAAGTGAATACCTCATTGTGATTAGCCTTACCTTACACAGGTAGCTATTTCAAAATGAGCTGCATTTATAATACGTATGTGTATAAATAAAGATCTTTATGAAGTTAAACAAATGCTTCATAATGAAAACCAAGTTTGATTGGGAGGCCTTCAGTGTTGTGTGCATTTTCTATTATTTAATACTTCTATCGACAGAATTACCCGTAAAGAATTAGCTGCGAGTGTCTGAACGCTACAGAGCGCTACAGACCGAGGGGTTGTTTTCAGTTGGATCAGCAACACCAACAACCCTTTCACACTAAAGGTCTATTGATTCAATGTTAATGTTAGAAGTATTGCTTAAGGGAGCTTTAATTGAAAATGAGTAATGTTGTTTACCCTACTGAAAACACTGTTTGCACTATCTGCAGGTAAGCATTACATATTTGTGTTTTTTAGATTGCAGGACCTTGCTTGTTACAAACCCTATGGGAATAGTGCTTGGACAAAGAAGTTTCGGGTTTACTTCCCTGTGCAGGCTAACATCCAGCCTTTGATGACATTGATGAAGACATTTCTGCAATATTCAGAAAATGAAATGTCCACATTTGTATACAAGTAGTTTATTTTGATGCCGTGGTTTGGATAAGTTAGGTTGTACTATAAAACCTTTTATCCATCCATACACAATCTGCAAAATGCTTTAAAAAGGCAACATTTTATGAATTATACTGTGAAAGAAGTAGATGTAGAAATGAAGTCCTCCATTAATATTTTATTATACCACAATGATAATGTGGTAACATTCTGTAATCCATAGTATGACTCTGAAAAGGGTATATGATAACTATGGACATACAGCAATGTACGTAGCCTCTTAAGATTTTCTATCCGCAACTTTTGCTCGTGTAAATGTTCTCTCTGTGTCCAAATAAACCAATAAACACTTCATATGAATATGTTCTCTGCTATGCAAAAATAAATAACATACTGTGAATATTGAAGCAATCAATTCAATATCAGATTATGACGAGAAGTTTTCAACAATGTTATGTACAGCTCCTTTTTTTATCAAATGTACCAAGAAAAAGAATCTCAAGCACACAAAGTAATTTCTTTTGAAGCCTGTAATGCTGACAGATACCCACTTACAGGGAAATATATAATCTGCAAATATAGTGTACACCGTACAAATATAAATGTTTTTTAAAAGACAATAGAAATGGTCATATCCTGCAACTAATAGCATGAGGTTTTTTATATTCGTGCACAAAAGCTTTCTCTGACTTCTATATTTGTTATAATAAATGAAATGAAAAGTTAAGACAATATACTACTTATTTTTTTAAATCCCTACTTAAGGTATGTCTGGTTTTCTTGAATACACTAGTGTAGCTGTAGACATGTAAGCAAAAGCAAAGTAGCCTGAGTTGAACACTGGTTCTAGATTGTAAATGCAGTTCAGCAGCATAACTCTATAAAACAGGCTCAGGGAAGAGAGCTGCTGTCACAGCAGTCTCCCTTGCTACCTTATGTGGGACATAGTTTGTTGAAAACAGCCTGTGCTTTGATAAAGTATATTCAGACGTTGGACTCTATAAACGAGCGCTTGGGTTTGATGGGAGCCATATGCAGAGCCGGGTTGTCTCTCGTTAGGCTCGCCTGTCTGTGCCTCCCATCAGGGAAGCGTAGCTGGGAGGACGCGGTGACTCTGGCCTCTCGCTGGTGGAGCCGCTCTCCGAACTCCCGGCTCTGCTGCTGGCTGTTGGCCTGACTTGACGAGAGCTGCTCCTGGAATGAAGCGCGTTTGAACTCATTGTTCAACCCTTGAAACTCCATTGCTGACATATTGAAACTCTCCATCCCTCCTCCCGGCCCCTGTCGGCTCAGGCCAGAGGTTTGCTGGCCCTGGACTCGCACTGATTTATCCATTACTCCCATGAAGGTCCGGGGCTTTATCTCTGGTTTTGTCTTGAAGCTGCCGCTGCTCTTGATGGGGCACGGGGCGTCCTGGCACCTGCTGCCTGCCGCCATCTGACAGGTTCCCGCTGGAGGCCTGACTGGAGCTGGAGCCCCTTGAGCCTGCTGTTCCTCCACCCTCCCTCCTAACTTCCATACCAGAGCCCAGAGCAAGAGCCAGGCCATCCAGAGCCACAGAGTGGGTGGAGAGTCTGTCCGAGCCCCTGGAGAAGCTGGAGGAGCGGGGCTGGTACATATGGAGAGGCCCAGGTGGGGAGGAGCTGTTGGGGGACATGGGGTGATAGAGCTCAGTGGGGCTGTGTCCAGAGTGTTCATTGGCTAATCCATGACCGATGTCAATACCAAGCAAGGGCGCAGGCCTTAGGGAGGTGGAGATATGTCTGCCTGGCAGAGGACTGGAGGGGCCGCACAGAGAGAGAGGTCTGCCCCCAACTCTGCCCCCTGACTGGAGGGAGTGGCAGTGGTGATGAGTCCTGCTGAGTCCCTGGTTCTGGGTCTGTCTGTTGAGCGCAGGAACAGGCTCGGGCAAGTCAACAAACAGTTGGTTCTGCACATATTCCTCTTGAGGGAAACATGGCGACTGATCTGCTAAACCAAAGGCCACACCTCCAGGGAGATTCCTGTTTGGAGCATATGGATTCAGAGGCCAAAATTCTGGACTTTTCCCACACTGCAGGCTCACCTCCTCCTCGTCCTCCTTGTCTTCCTCCTTCTCTGTATCAGTCTGCTCTGCGGGGACTTGCCTCTCGAGACTTCCCTGCGAATAGACGTCTGCTTCCTCCTCTGTGGCTTGATGGTGGTGGGTGTGAGGGTCCCTGTTGTAACCCTGTGCCATGTTGTTGCTGGATGCCTTCTGATGATGTTTGCATTCCTCCTCTACCCGTACCAGCAGGCGCCTGATCTCCCGGTTGGACGGCGAGAGTCGTGCTGCTTCGTGGAGGTCTGCCAGCGCTGCAGCAAACTGCCTGGGGAGGACAGAGAAAAGGAACAAAGGAACTTTAAAAATACTTTGTTTACACTGCCACAGAGACGTGGCATCTGAGTGAATTGCTGACTTTCCATTGAGCGAAATGATCCTGCTTTGAAATAATATACTTCATATTTAATATGGTTGTACCTGCTACTCCTCTTGGCACGTGCTCTGGCATAGTACGCCTCATAAGACCTGGGTTTGAGTTCCAGGGCTTTTGTTGCAAAGTCCTCCGCTATCCCAAAATCCTGTGTTTTCAGATCGAAAAGTGCATTTAGTATGAGATGCAGCACTGTAACAAACAAGCCGGCAGTATGATGACCGGCTGTGGGTTTAAGTGGCTTGACTTCAAAGTGTTTGTTTTGCACAAATAGTCTGAGGCAACTCCAATAAAAAATAGTGTTTGTGTTTGCATCTCCATTATATGGGTCTGAAGATTGAAGCCCGTTTAATGAAACAGAACTCACGCTGCAATCATTATTATCGATCAGAAAGAGAAACGGACAGAGAGCTGCTTGTTTTTCTGCTGTTTTGTTTTTACTGCTTTCATCATCACTGGCAGGTGAATATTTAATGACACGAACACATTGTCATTCTGTCCTTGACAGTGAGGTCAAACTGGCAGCCTTGAATGTGAGATTGTGAACATTGCTGTTGAATGTTTAATGATGGTATCATGTAGTCTCTTTACTGGCCCTTACTGCATGCATTCTGATATAATATGTGGAGTTAGCCAGCCCACTCGCATGTCCACTGTAAATAACCCCCTGTTGAGACACAGAGAAAGAGAGTGCGCCTGGTCTGCCAGGGAGAGTGACCTTATCACATCACATTATCTGCTCCATTATTCATCGGCCACAGTGACCCTAAGGATGGCATTTTTACACAGTCTGTTAGGACGTCTGTCATCACCAGGGTGGGTTCCAAACCTGGCTGCAGGCCACACACATCTATCTCCACACTAACAGTACACAGTTATTCATTATGTCACCACCTGCTTCAAGGTCCTACACGTACATTCAGTTTACCAGGGAGACTTGAAACTAGATCTGAAAAGCGGAGATATTCTTACAGTGAGCTATACTGACATTATCTTTTTATGTTGATACAGATCAATTATATATCTTAAGGAACTATCTACCTTTCCTTACCAGCCCTCCTGCCATCCCCTCAGTGTCTAATAAACCTGCCGGTGTTAAATAGTGCATGAGCAGTTTGTTGCAGCTGTGGGCCTTACATTGGTTTTCCTGCGGCAGCGGGAGAGGTTTAGATAGAGGGACACCCGCAGGTCTTTGAGCCCTTTCAGCTCCTCTCCTTGCCCCTCACGAGGTAGCTTCCTCAGGGCATATTGATAACGCTGGCCTGCCTCCTTCATACGTCCCTTCTGAGAAACACACAGTAAGAGGGGGAGAAAGAAACGGACAGAGACGATAAGGGAAGACAGTTCCTGACAACTAATCCACAAAAACACCTCGTTTGAAGTCTATTCAAATAAAGGGCTGCAAGGGTTTGCCACATCCTCACAACACACCGACTATAACATTTACCACATGAGAAATACCTTGTAAAGCATGTTCCCTTCCTCCATCAGCTTCTGCAGCAGGATGAGCAGAATGTCTGGTTTGGAGGAAGCCATAGCCCACGTAGCGTGACCTGATGGAGGGGTACAATTATTTATCTTTCCATTATCTGTCTCACCCTTGTCACTTTTACTTTGTGTCTTGCATAAATCATGTACCTGATCGATCATGTGGAGCCGTTTTGTAGCCTTTCGGTTGATGAAGGAGAGCGAGCAAGATGGAGAAAGAGAGAGGTGAAGAGGGAGTTAAAGAAGTGGATATAAAACTGCAGGTGCTGAAGAATAACAAGAGTAACAAAATAATGCATGGATGTAAAAATATAAAGTGATATAAATGCAGGGCCTGCAGGTGCAAAACAATTATACAAATATTCAAGTGAGTCTTCATTAATTGGTTGAAGTCAAATACAAATATGAATACACCGAGTGGCAAGTTTAGCCAGAGAGGTGTTGATTCAACTTTATGTTCATTTTAGAGGCTGTAGTGCAGTTATAGGAGCTGTTTAACTGTGTCATATAATATTAATTGGCTTTTGGAACATGTTGATTTACTGCAGGGCTGCTATAGTAAGCATGGTGTTTATACCCATCTTGGATCCTTTCTTAAGCAGCGAGGCCACCAGAGTCGGGTTCTGGCAGCCAGTCGTCCGCTCTGAACCTCTGGTGCCGTTGTTGTCGGCTCTCTCCAGCACCGCTCCATGTTCCACCAGGCAATGCACCTGACCGTGCATGGAACAATATCAACATGTTATTTTTTGGATTGAAATGTAAGATTCTAGCAATGGAAATGTTGCTAGATATTTAAATAATGTGGTTGATTACACACAGTATGTGTCACTACATTAGCAAGAAAGCTGCCCCTTCATATCCCGATGACTTTGTAAATGTTTTAATCATCAGATAGTTTTGATTACTCTCCTGCTGATCAAGTTGTTTTTTTTCCGCCACATGATCTGTGATTGAAAATTGACGTCCTGTGTTGCAGGAAAAATTATTATCATCATTATTAGTAATTATGATTTATTTAATTTGTCAAAAATAGCTATGTTTTCATGAGTGTGGACCATTATGTGATTTGCTAATCATCTTTTAATAATTATTAGTTGTGAAGCATACACTTCTCCACAAGGTCTTTAGGGAAAGTAAAGGAAATTCATCTTTTTGGTGAGGAATGTTTACGATTAAAAATTAAAATATTTTAAATAAATAAAAAAACTCCATTATCAACATGACGTCATCTAAACAACAGCATGAAACCCACTGCATCTGCATCCCCGTTAAGGGCAGCGAGATCAAGAGGAGTCCGTCCCTGTCTGTCAGGTTGGTTCAGGTCTGCGCCTGCCTCCGCCAGAAGCTGCACCGCACCTTTCTGGCCCTTCAGACAGGCCCAGCCAAGTGCAGTCAGCCCTTCCTGATCAGCAGTGGACAGAGAGGCACCTGGGACTACAAACAAAGCAAATATTGTTCTGCAGTTCATAAACATTCAGTAAACTTATTAGGATATTCGTTTGGAAGGTGGGGACTCTCACCCTTTGACAGCAGGAGTTCAACAGTGCTCATGTGGTCCTCGGAGGCTGCCAGCATCAGTGCAGTGCGACCCTGCTTCTCACTCACGTTAATATCTGCACCGTGCTTAAGCAGTAACTCTACGACCTGGAGAAGGAAGGAAAAGTATTATGCAAAAAAAAACAGTTAAATGAGGAACATGCTGTGCCACTGAGCGGACTCCTCCTCACCTGCGTGTGTCCGTGTTTGGTGGCACTAAGCAGCGGGACCATCCCCCTGCGGTTTGGTATCTCCAGCCCTGCCCCCCGCTCAAGGAGGAACGCACACACCTCAATCCTCCCTCTTCCTGCTGCCGCGCTCAGCACTGGCAGAGGGTCGGCATAGAGATGAGACGACGAGGCGGTGAAGAATATGTAATTGGCACATTTAGGAGAGAGGTAGAAGCAGCAGTGAGAGACAGAGAGAAAAACAAGGTTGGTTATTTCCATAATCTATTTGACTCAGGTGTTGTGTTTTCTGTTTGAATACAAATCTAGACATCTGACAAGTAATACAAATAAAAATAGCTCCTTCTTGTTCCTCCTCTTCAACAAATGAACCATAACAACACACACCAGATAACTTGTACACTCCTTAACCAGTCAGTGTTACTTTGACAAACGATGGGCTTTTTTGAGCATGTGGGTCCTTCAGTTAATTGAGCAGCTGGGAATAGAGGCAAGGTATTGATGCCATTCTCTAACCTTCAAGTACCCTTAAAAAATGACATCATGTTTGATGTGAACAAATGCTTCAGTGAACAAATCGATTTTATATTACCGCCTTTAAAGAGAAGTTATTGTTATATATGAGACAAAGAAAAAACAAAGAAACTGTTTCTGTTGGTCTTTGTTTAAGGTGACTTTGTGCAGCTGCACACAATAGTAACAGTGTCAGTCAAGCTTTAAATATATTTTCTTATTAAAGAGAATATTTCAAAGATGCGATACACTCTATGCACTACTGTCTCAGGTAATTGTAATCCCTGAAGAAGTACAAATCTCTGGTGAAGTAATCAGACTTGTATCCTTGACACAAAACAGAAGCATTAAAACAAAGCCCTGGTATTGTACATGCAAAGGTGAATGTTTCAGAGGGCATTTCATGCTCTCACTTTTTATATCTCAGCACTGGAGGGGAGTGTGTAATAGAATTATACTCTAATGGCGCTGTAGGCAGGGATACATGCTCCATCCGACAAGCTTTCAGGAAATGAACCTAACAGAATTCTGCAGGCTGCACAATCACATCTGTCAGAGGTAAAAGTTTTATAATTGAATAAAAGCTGCTTTTTAGATGCTACAAATGTGGCTGCACGAGATGTTCTGTGTGATAAACGCGATGCTCAAAACAAAAAAGTATTCACAATAAAAATCAATTATTTGATATCAACCAGAGCATCCTGAAAACACAATACTGAAAGCAGTAAGTGGGTATCTAGTAATTCTGCATTCAAAGAGCTAACTGTGCATCCATATAAAGTTCATTAAGCTGTTATATTTATTCATTGTCCAGATTGCTAGAATGTGCCTAAAATGCAACCCTAAAGCACATCCTGAGATCCACACTGATGGAAAGAAAGAGGTGAGAAAGCTAAATGTCTCTGACAGATAGAAGAAATGCACCCGTTTCTCCCCAGAGTGAGTCGTGAGCGTCCATCTGCACTCCCAGCTGTTCATCTTTCAAGTCCAGAAAGCTCTTCACAACCTGCAGGAAAACACAATTTTACAGTCCTCTGTATGGCTGGCTTGCTGTGCAGAAAATAAAAACCAAAGCACACACAGACCTTGACCACAGCAAACCGCATCTAATAAATTCTCTAAGTCAAGCGAGGTCGGGCGCCATGCTCTACATAAAAAATGAATTGAGTGTTTTGTCACGAGGACCTTGATCTGAAACGTACCTGTGTGTGTCCCACACTAGCTGCAGCTGTAGCCGCCTGCTGTGCTGCCTGTGCTTTCCCAGTCACCATCTCATTGCTTCGGTGCTGCTGTGGGTCAGGGGGGATCTCCCCTCCCCAATCCTGGCCCAGCAAGATGCTGATGATTTCTGCATGGCCCTTCAGCCCAGCGTGGACCAGAGCACACTGGTTACTCTTATCAGCATGGCCCACCTGACATAAAGGGGTACACAGAAGGACTTACAACAGTGGCCCTGGCCGGTGCCCGTAAAACACTGGCCTAGATCAGGCTTGTTTATGTCATCTGCCTCCCAGAGTAGATCATGTGACTGCGGTGAATGTAAAACCAGGACTGTTCAGGACACCATTTGGTGTAAAGGCACTGACAGTGTGTTCTATCACAGATTAAAAGATTTATCTTTGGTAATTGCCCTCCAAGCCCACATTTGTCTCTGATCCTCTTTGCTCAGAAGTGACACTGACCTTGGCCCCTTTCTTGCAGAGCAGGCTGACGATGTCGATGTGTCCCGCAGCGACGGCCAGACAGAGGGGCGTCATGCCGCTGTCAGTGGTCCCATCTAGGGGAGCACCATTTTCAAGCAGCAGAGCAACCATCTCCACGTGCCCCAGGTGTGCGTGGACGGCCAGGATGGGGGCGTGTCCTACCACCTCTGTACACCAGGTCACGCTAGCGCCACCTAGCATCAACAGACGACTTACCTGCAGGATGAAGAATAGTACATAAGATATAAAAGTCTAAAGATTAAAATGCCTTTATTGTAATGGCACAGTCATGTTCAACATAAAAACAAACGTTGAATGCGTTTCGGCATCAAGCCTTCGTCAGGGACTCCCTAACAGAAATATACCTGACGAAGGCTTGATGATCAAACGTCTCACAGTTTGTTCAAAAAGAGTATATTTATCCAAAGAGAGTCCACAAAGTGCTCCAACCCAAACATTTTAATACATAAGATATATTTAGATGTCTGACTACTTTTTTTAATGTGGAGCACATGTATGTCACCTTGATGTTAGGTGTATATAGGTTTCTCAGGGAGGCCAGTGCAGCGGACAAACTGTCTGTGCTGCAGTTCACCCACATTGCCTGGAGAACGCTGGAGGACACACCTGTCTTCTTACTCAGACCCTGTGAGTGTGTGAAAGAGACACAGATAGCGAGCGACAGAGAAACAGAGAGATTAAGCTTGCTCAGATGAGATCTGTGGTGCAGAATTTGAATAGAGTCCCAGGAGTATGAAGCAGTATGTACAGAGTGCAAGCCATGCATGAAAACAGTACAATATTCACTGTACCATGGGCGTTTTATGGATCTGAGCAGTGCTAATGTGTGTGGGTGATGAGAGGGATGTCTTAGTGGGATTCGATGCAATAATAAACAGTTAAGTGCAGGATCTTGTTTACGTGAATCCTTTGGGAATTGAGGGGACTCAAAAGGGTCGAGGTACAATCAGTTCCAGTCATAAACCTACATAACAAGTTATATACATAGCATCACAGTTTCTGTTACCTTGAATATGTGAGCCTTGAGGATGTGGTGTCCCAGTTCCATAGTCTGCTGCCGGTTCAGCTTGCCCTCCTGTCTGGAGAACATGAAGGCCAGGAGAGCGTGGCCACTCCTGTAGACGTGTGTCGTACTTATTAATCAGAAATGGCCTCAGTTCTACTCTACCAAATGTACAGAAATGTACATAATGTGTTCTTGGTGTATTCACAACTAACTTATAGTACATGCAGTGTTGGGGAAGCCATAAGTTACCAATTACTTCACACTGGAACATGTTCAAATACAGCAAAGCTCGAGAGAGGAATCTAGTTTGCTTAACTAAAGCTACTTAAAAAAACCAATTCAAACTACTTTGTAAAAACATTATCCAATTGACACAGTACATGTGATATGAAATGATAACAAAAGCTAATACAAAAAAAAGTCCCATGTCAGCAAAAGATGCCACTCAATTAAGTTTATTTCAGGAAGTGCTCACTTGTTCACAGGCCAGTAAAATGTTATTTAACTTGCACCTTTTTAAACAATGTGCCTGTTGTCTTACTCGTCAGTTTTGTAGCATATTTACTTACCACATATATTTACAACATCGTCAAACAATGGGCTCTTTTTACTTGTCAGAGCAAAATCAAAGTGGTTCAATTACGGTAGAGAAACAATGGTAAAATAAAAATAATCATTCTGTTATTTTTATGGCCCAACATTGTTTGTAGTTTCGGTAAAGGTTTTCAGTAAAACAAAAAGAAAGTTATTTCCCTACTTGAATCACTATGCAAATATGAATGTAGTTGAACTACCAGCAAGCTACTGCGAAATGTATTTAAGCTACTAGTTTAATTACATGTAGTTCACTACTCTCCAGCACTGATTACATGTATCTTAATAATCTTCTGCTGTGTGACCTTTGACTTTTTAGTCTCACCTAGGGTCACAGAGAAAATCATTGCTCTCTCCATCTGCTCTCCAAACCAGCCACTCTCTGAAGGAGGGATGACAAAGCATCCGTGTGCCATCCCTGCGTCTCACCTACAAACACAAATAATACAAGTAGAAGGAATTAGGTTGTGCCTTATTGTCCCTCCAGATACTGTACATCCTCCTAGACTACTTAAAAGTTCAGAGCTGTAAGTGAAAAGTACTTGATAGCAAAACAAACATTCAAGCTCTGAAACAAAAGCTTGAATAATTATGTATCCTTCCATGTCATATCAAGAGTCTTACCATGAATCCAGTCAGGCTGTCTAATCTCAGCTGGAAGTCCTTCCACTCCAGCTCCCCCCTCACACTGCCTGCATTCAGCGCCCTGAACATTTGTTCGTCAGTCAGTGGGTGCAGAGACGCCAGTGCCACATTTAGCACCGGAAGCACCCGCTCAAAGACCTCTTTATCCGGAAAGCTCACGCGACACATCAGCAGGTACACCTGACAGATATTCATAAGGTTAATGATGTTGTGTGTGGGTGGTCATGGTGGCATAGTAAACATATTACATTATCTGGACTAATGAAACCATCCACTGCGAAATGGAAACATTGGAAGCTAACCAGCATATTAGCTTCCAATTGTGTCACATCGTTGATCATGTGTAATGGGACTGGGATCTTTAGAGAATCAACACCTCGTTGGACGCTCACGTGCAACATCTTGCAGGTAAATTATAGCAAAACAACAATGAAAATGTGTAATGTGAAAAATGTGAAACAATGTACAGTATACAAGTCCTGTTGAAAAGTTAATTCTACTAAATGATTCATATTATACTTGTACAAAAGCTGTCAGAATGAACTGCCCACTAGGTAGTGACCTGTGCCTACACATCTTTAGCACACCTTCATGAAGGCTTCTCCACATCCCGTATCCAATCAATAAATCATCACATTTCTAGGCTTCTGTGTGTATATTTTACACTGGTGGTGATTATGTAATGTTAAAATGCGTCTGTCATTTACTTTATTCACTGTGGACTATTTTTGGCACTTTGTATAAAGTCTTTGATCCTGTCATTTCTATGTTGTATTGATCTGAATGCCGTGTGAGTACACATTTTCTTGTTTTTGTGAAAAACATGTCTGAACAATGGCTGTCGCTTGTGTACCTTGTGTGGGGATTTTATGGACATTGATTGCTTCAGCCTCAGGCGAGATGCCATTTCACGGCAGACAGCTCACCGAGATGACTGACGAGTGTTAAGTGTTAGACTGTGAACTTGACCAGATGAAAAGAAGGAGGAGGAGGAGGAGGAGGAGGAGGATACACTCAAGGTATACTATGTATTTTAAACTGTAGAGGATTAAACACTGTAATTTAAATAGTAAGTGAACTGATAACTTAATGAACCAAACATTACTTCACATATGTTGTTCGCAACCTTTTCTTGTCAATAATTTATCCATTACTTTTAGCTAACATTAAATATTTTGAGTACCCGTTGGGTACAAAGAACCCTTTTTCTTGCTGGGAATCAATGCTCTACATGTCTGACCTCTGACAGGGACACAGGCACAACCAGGTAGTTTCCTCCTTTCAGAGCCAGGTGGCCCTTGTGGAACAGATCCAGGGTCAGCTGCAGGTAGAGGATGGAGCCGTGGCTCCGTGTTGACAGGTGGCTGCTGAACTTGCTGAGGAGCAGCTGATCAGGGGCCGAGCCTGTTGGCGTGGTGACGTTAGCGGCCACCTGTGTGCTGCTGCTGACCCGGTGATGGATGTAGTCACTCAGGTCAGCTCCCAGATCACTGCTGTCTGGCAGGATGTCCAGAGAGATGCCAGAGAAGGGAAGGAGTGTAGTGATTTCCTGCAGGAGAAGAAAACAGATCAATTATAGGTGCTTGTTGGTAAAAAAAAAAAAAAAAACAGATTCCACACACGGGTACAAACACCTCAGTATTTAAAGAATAAAAGGTTGCATGTTTTGGTGCATTAAAATTTTAATTTGCTAGGACAAATTAAAAGCACAAAAATCAGGACCCATTGCTCAGATGCTGTTGCCTCTGACTCACGCAGAGCCATGGGATACAGTACAGTAAATAGTGTGACAATGACTCAAGCTCCAACATTGCTCACAGGCATCTCTCAGAGTCACATTTCATCTCCCCTCTTGCCATCCTCAACTGCTCAACACCGGCCAAAACCAGCTATGACTGATGAAAAAGAAATCCATGTTATTGCAGCTCCGTTCCTCATTAATGAAGAATGACATTTTGGTTCAACGACAAGTAATTGACTTGTGGTCGAGGACTGAGCTCCACTTAACCCTTTCTCAACCGCTTGCGAAACATCCAGGTTGTTAGACAAGAATTCCTGTGAAATGGCTGGTAAAAAGGGAAAGCGTGAAGAATGATCAGGAATCGGGATATCAGCTGTACGCTTCACCGTTAAATGTCGGTATTTCATGCTTGCTGACTTCAAATGCATCATGAAGAATATGACCCCAAATGTGTTTTGTGTATTCCCAAACACTAATCAAATTATGTAACCAGCTGGCTGGCTGTCAAGCTCCAGACTCCAAGCAGACTCCCAGTAGTATTACCATCCATTCAGGGTGTAATCCATGCAGCATTTGGAGGCTTGGCTTTGGCATTGGACAGATGCGTCCACTGTTAGGTGGGATTATCAACCAAATTGAAAAAATAGATCAGACTAGAGAGAGAGACCGAGCTCAAAGGCACAGTGTCTATAGCATGGCAGTAAAAGCACAACATGGAATTACATATGAGCAAAGACAAAAGAAGCAGGTATGAAGAATACCTCTGTGATTTGGATGGTGTGAGGCAAAGTGAAACTTAAAGGGTTGGTTCACTCAAAATACAAAATACTTTTTCTCACTTCACTTACCTCTCGTGGTATCTAACCATCTATATAGTTCTATTTGCTCAGGTTTTGAGGTTTCTGCCTACATGACCATAAAGTGTCCAGTGCCCACCTGATATAAAGGCTCTGCTAGGTGGAGCAGCTTCTACACATCAGAGTCTACATCCCGATACAACAGAGACCAATGGAATTTTATTTGTGGCATTTAAAAAGCACTCAAATTCAAAAGCAACATCTTTTTCCACAAACAGCGTCCTTGTTACTGCTAATAATCCACTGACCTTTCAACAGCTATAACAGGTAGAAAGCAGTTCCACTGGAAATTGTTCACAGTGAGATCTGTGGGTTATCCAGAGTATGTGGGAGATTTTGTCAGGAAATACACATCTATCTATTATCTATCTATTACCCTCTTTTTATTTGCAGAGTGGCGGGGGCTGGAGGCTATCTCAGCTAACAGTGGGTGAGAGATGGGTTTATACCCATGGATATTTTAAAATAGCTGTATATGATGCTCCCAGTCTGCCTTGATGCCAATTTGCCAACCACGGTACTGCAACAGAATAATCCCTTGTGCCCCCCCAAAATAATTCCCCATAGACCACATTGCCAGTGATACAATGTGTTAAAATGTATTTTGGGTGAACCGACCCTTTGAGACAGGTGTGCTGTGGTTCAGAGATCACCGTAATAATATTAATAAATCTCACTCACCACCAGGCCTGTCCTGACTGTGACCACCAACTTCAGCCAGAGTGGAAATTTGGAGATTATTTTGGTAATAAAAGTGGCGATGGTGTCCCCATAGTCTGGTTTATGGAATTCTGCCTCATTAAGGCTGTCGACCAATATGATGTAGTCTTCTTCAGGTAGCCTGCGCTCTGAATAAAGCAAAAGAAGGTTAAATGTGCCTTGGAAAGAGCACATAATAAGGAAACAAAGACAGATGGTATGCTAGTTTTATCCAAATCCTTTCATGGCTAAAAATAGATGCATCTCTGTTTTCCAGCAAAGGATAATTTGAGAAAAGCAGATATTGATTATATTCTGCTGAAAGGGGCCACAGGCCATTGTTGTTTATTAGCTCTAAACAGGACATATCCATAATGTTTCACATAATCTTAGTTTTCAATGCATCCCTGTGAGCCCGTGAGGACTCATACACTCAGGTACAAGGGCTCTCCATTTTTTTTTCTAACCTGCTTAATAGTGATAGAGTAGACAAAACACTCCTCTGCTCAGACTGTGGAGGGCCTGGCCATAATAACACATCAATCTAGCTGACTGACTGTATCATGAGAAACTGAGGAGGCTAATACGCCCGTAACACTCACAGCCTCTCCACAGTATTTTGTGACCTTGAAATCCGGTGGGATGCTGATGATTTACCGGGGTAAAAATAACTCAAATCATTTTCCTATGTAAATGACCTAACATCTGTTTCACACTCTACACTGTTTCAAATCATTGACCTTAACTAGGGAAAATTATCTATGGCCTCATCATGGAGTCATTAATAGGCTATTTCACACAGGAGATGGCAGCAGGCTTCCTAATTGCATGGTTAGTGAGCAGACCGTTTTCCACCTTAAAACTCATACTACTTTAAAATTTTAAAAGGTCTTTAAACTTGATTATCACATTTGTCTTAAAGTGTGTGTGCGTGTGTGTGTGTGTGTGTGTGTGTGTGCGTGTGTGTGTGTGTGTAGACTTCATTACCCTTACGCAGGCTGGCTATGGGCTCTAGGATTCCCTTTCTGAAGGCAGCGATGGGGTCTTGAACGCAGGATCGCAGGCTGAGAGTGTTTTGTAGGTGAGGCTCTTGTACCAGCAGCTCCCTGTACGGCGCGAGCTGTGGCGCTCTGGCCAACAGGGCGGCGACACTGTGCACAAACTCTGGTACCAGGCAGGTGTAGGTGTTGTCGGCCTGACAGAAATGGTAGGCTACCACCTAACAGAAGAAAGAGGCAGATGAAACACAAAATGTGAAGCTGCTATCTGTATCTGTTTATGTTTATGTTTATGCATCAGGAGGTTTTAATAGTGGGAAAATACAAGTCTGGACCAAAATGCATGCTTTTTCTTTAAAAACTGGAGGTGGTGCATCTAATGGGAGGAACCCCACATGATATAAAGTGTGTCTGAAGTTTCTATTAAAAGAAATAAGAAAGCAATTGAGAGAAATCTAAAAAGCTCTCTTTGTCATTTTTCATGCACTTTTGAGTTTCTGTCTACAATCAAGACCTGACATGCATTTTTCCCTTGAGGCAAATTAGTCATTGGTGATATTAGGCTACACAAATAAAATTGACTTCTTCTCCACACTACACAGACAACAACCACATGCATTACTTTAATGCTGAAGAAAAAGTCTGAATTTGTTCGAATTTGATGAATATTCAATTTCAGATGCTGTTTGTAATCTGTTCAGTGCACATGTTCAGTTCTTATCCCAAGAAAAAAGGAGAAAAACAATCTCTAAAACTAATAACACAGAATATAAAATAACAATAGGGGTTACAATATAGTCTCATGAAACTCAACAACGAGAACTGCATTCAACATGAGTGCAGAGTATCTATCTAACACATTCAGTAAATAATTGGTTTGTTTGGGCGGCAAGCTGCATGGTAAACAAGAGACTGAGAAATGAAACATATTGCTAATAATAAGAGGGATTTATGCAAATTAAGGAGCCAAACTGAAATACAAAAACATTTAGATGAATGGTTACTGTCTTGCTGGGAGATTAACAGTCGTCATGTGTAAACTTTAAGTGCATTTCTGCAGGGAAAATATACAATTAAAAAAATATTCACTCGTGGCTTTATAGGGCTTTATAGGTCCCAGCCTTGACCATGAGTGATCCACACATAACGTTATCAATGATTTTACATCCTCACCATCACAAGTAGTCTGACTAGTTCCCATGGAAACTCTTATTGAGGCCAAGTTAGTAAATTTAGAAGCTTCCATGTCATCTTTGTGATGCAATCAGCAGCATGTTATACATGTGCCCAAATAGAGAGGAGAAGACTATGACCCAAAGCCCATAGCTCTTTACCACAGGATACGCTGATGTGTGTTTATCTCTTTGAATGGATCCCTCTTCACTGTTTAGTGGAGGCTCATAACAGTCATGGCCCCCAAAGTACAGTTTATGATGCTGTATATATATATATATATATATATATATATGTATGTATATTACCCTGCTTACAAATCTGGTGCAGGAAAAATATCCAGTGTATAGCAAGAAGCTAAATCAAGGGCATTCCTATTATATCAATATCATTTCTTGATTCCTATATGTTTTAACTGCAGGTGAGTCTGCAGTCTGCTCAGCAACAGCATAAATAATGAGAACCATGCAGAAGTGGGTTGTGCGGATATGTGTGTGTGTACTCTTTTCTCTTTGTGAGAAACCATTTGAGGTTTGAATTTTTTATTCAATTACATCTTTTAGAAAGCAAGTACATTGTGATCAGTAGGTACTTCTTTAAGAGGGTGTTTTGGGGTTGAGAATTGGTTTTGGGCTTAACCTTAAAATTAGGTTTCAGTTTAAGTTGGGGGATGGGGTAAGGCACGTAGTTGTGATGGTTAAAGGAACAGCTTGACATTTATACTTTACTTTTGGAGAGTTAGATGAGATGGTCGATACCACTGTCATATCTGTTCATTAAACATGAATCCACAGTTTAGCATAAAGACTGCAAACAGGGGGAATCATCTAACTCTGTCTAAAATCACTAATAGCTTCACTAACAGGTTTTATTTGGTTTGTATAATCTGTACAAAAACCTAAGTGTAAAAACATCAACTTTTGCGGAGTTGTGGGAGCAGCAACTTCCTTGAGTCTCCGCTGGTTGCCTGGCAACTGCTCCTGGCCAAGAAATAGTCCAGCACATAACCCGCATAAAATAAAGAATTTACATTTTTACACCTTGGTTTCTATACATATTACAGAATTAAGATGTAACCGGTGCTGGCTTTTTTTGAGAGAGAGAGCCAGGCTAGCTGTTTCCAGTCTTTATACTAAGATACTGGCTTCAGCTTCATATTTAGTGTACAGACATGAGAGGGGTATAGATCCTCTCATCTCATCCACTATACGCAAGTATCCAACTATACGCATTTCCCAAAATCTTACAAAAAGGCTTTTTGGTTAGAGCTGTAATCGAGAGTCCTCACATGTATAGAAATACAAACGAGTGTGTGCATGTGTGTTTTGAGTTACCTTGGCAGCTAGGCATCTGACAGCCTCCTTCCTCTGTGATGTACTATCGCTTGTTCCTGCAACAGCACTCTGGTTGGGCTGGGAATCGGCTGGCTGTTTGGAGGCTGCTTTACCCTGCTTATCCCCACCTGCACATAGCGCAAGGCAACAACAAGGAACGCAAAGCTGCCATTTATACTCGTTAGATGAAGTCTCTGGTGTAAGCACAGGAATGCCAGGAGTGAAGTAGAAAGACAATTAAACTGCTGCAATTAATTAGTCCATCTGTAAGCAAGACTGGCAACTACGACATTAAGCAAAACCACATTAGAAGACAGCAAGAGTGTTTGTTTCAGAGAGTGCAGGATGATAAGTCTGGATTCCTGCACACTTCATGTTATACCCTCTGTTGAATTTAAATCAAAATGACAACATTTACAGATATCAATGAATAATGCAATGATGCTGAAAAATGAATGGCACTGTATTCTTTTTGAACACTATTTTAGTTTAGCTTCTTCTGCTCTACTTTGTCCTCAGCCTTTAATCTTTGCAATACTTCCTATTGCACTGCAGGAAAAGACTGAAAGTATATATGTATTTGTTATTTTCATAACTCTAGGTGTGTCAGATATTACCAGCATGTCACGACATGCACCATGTATGTATTGTGCCATGTGCAAGTTCTAGTTGTACATGGTTCTTTTCTTTTCTTTTTTTGCAGAGAAAATAACCTTCTAGTAGCACTCATGATAAGACAAAAACAACAATCTCAGTCTCCTTACACAACTGCAATCAGCAGAGAAACCTCAGGGGAGAACTTGAAAGAAGAGTGCGTGACCCAGTTACCAACTCCTTCCCATAAAGTGATATTTCCTCCAATATCTTACAAGAATCTGACGTTACTGGAGCATACTGGAGAATGTATGAATTCAACTCCTAGCGTTCTTCTGTGTTCTTACACTAATGCTTTGAGATACAGACAAAAACAAATTACACGGCTTACATTTCGGGGAGGAGCTGGGGCTGTGAGGTATGGTGGGACCTCCCTGTGGTGTGCGCATGCCATGACAGCTGAGCGTCACCAGCCGCCAGATGATAGCTGTCTTGCCGGATCCTGCGTTACCCACAATGACAGCACCCCGTCCCTCGCAGCTGCTCGTTTTTCTCAGGACTTCCTCAAGACGCGTGAAGAGCCAATCGCGCCCAACAAGAGGTGTCTCTGCGGTGATGCCGGGGACTTCAAACAGCAGCGGTTTGAGCATGATGTCAGCTTGTTTGAATGGCACCAATCTCCCTGGAGGGAGTGAGAGGAAAGAGTTGAAGCTATATAAGAATGGATATGTAATTTAAGCAGTGACGTTGGGGAAGAGTGTACATGCTCCACACAGGTCTGCAGATGTTTCTGCACCAAGCTATAGTTACACACTGATTTCACCCCGAGGCTAAGCCACAAAATACCTTTGGAGTCATCATTTGTGCGTCCAGCGGTGTTGTGTTTGCGGACGGAGCTCCTGTGTCCAGCAGCCCTTTGGTTGTCCAGATAACTTAAATCCTCCAATCGAGTGGAGCTGGTTGCTGTAAAAAGAGAGCGTGTGGGGAATGGATTGAGAGTGTGACACGAGACGCAGGAAATGTGCAGAGATACACATGGAAACTACACAAGTGTCAAATGTATTGCTCGAGTCAATTATTGTATCCATGGAGACATGAGAGATAAACAGTAGTTGCTCTCAATGCTCAATGACCTTGAGAAGAGGAGAGAAAGGAAAAGAAAGAAAACAACTCATCTCACGCCCTGTAATCTTAAGCTAACTTGAGTCTGAAATGACCGAATGTTTCAATGAGTCTCAGCCAGTCAGGACAGCAAATTTGGCTGTCGTGCAAAAATGAAAATGTATCATCTATCAATCACCGGATTACACGCATTCTTCTTATGAGCAAATAAACCATGTAAAAGCCAACATGATAAATAAAATGTTATACAGAAGTGCAAGAAACAAAAAAGAGTTGTTTTACTCCCACGTTTTCCTACTCATCCACCCACACAGAGGTCAGCCAGGCTTACTTTCTGCAGAGCTCAAGACATTTATCAGTCTTCAGTCCAGGCTTTTGTGAAGAATAAAAAAAAAGGCTTTGTATAATCAGCTGGTTATAATAATAATAATAATAACAATCATTATTAAAAATAGTAATCTTTTTCTGCTATTACAGGACATCATCATCACAGCAAAATACACTGAAATGCATATTGCAATGCAATTCAATACAATGTAACAAATACGATTGAATCTCAGTGAAACATTACACATTTGTAATGTTGACACTGCGTTAGAGAGTCACTTTGAAGCCTTTAGTTTCTGGTGGTTTTGTATTTGATTGAATTGTACTGTAAAGTGTTCATCTAAAGTTTTGTGAACAAAATATTTTTAATATCTTTTGGACAAATATTTTTAATATCTTTTGGACAAAATATGTGGAAGAAAGAATATTCGAAACATATTTTTACATATTGCAGTTCAGTACTACATCATTCCAACTAACCGTCTAAAAACAATCCAGAGGCAATTTATATTATCTTTAAGTGAAGTATAGTAGTCTCAACAAAACAAAAGAAGTCAGGCTGAATTTGTTTCAGGGGTTATTGTGTTGCATTACATCCTTTTCTCTTTGCTATAGTTGTTTTGGCAGGTTTTGCCTATATGTAGTCGTTGCCAGGACTCACCTGGGAGACAGAACAGAGATGGATATAAAATGCAACAAAAATGGACAAACTGTGAGAATGTTGTGGACAGTTAAAAATAATTCTGTCCTAAATGTAGTTTAATTCATCAGCATTGTCAGATGCTCATCTGTGTTAGGAGCAAGAACCTCTGTTCTCGTCTCGTCCCTAGTTTTCTTTCTCTGGAATCTAATCCAAGTGGTTTATGAATCCAGGCATAGCAGGGAACCAGCTAACTAGATTATAGCCACTGCAACCAGAAGTGTCTCTGCCTCTTGGATTGTAATGATATTGGTTTTCTGAATATTTAGATTTGTTTTCATACTATTGGGTTGTCTGTGTATGGAAGGATAGGTGATGGAATAGTAAATGGCAATATTATTAAAAAAACATGAAATTACTACCGAAAACGACTGCATGGAAAATGAGTCTGACTAAGAGTTTGTTTTCAATGGCAAATCACAGACTGGTCCATTTCATTCATTGCTGTAATATTTTTTTTAATCCTCCGTAAAATCAGAAAATCTGGCATTACTGCTGCCTCTAATCCCTTCAGAGTGGGTAAAAAAAAAAAGACCTGAGTCACGTTGCACTCATCTATAAAATACTAGCAGTCAAACAGGCCGTAGACAAGAAAGTGCGGGCCCTGGACAGATGATGACCCCACGTAACTATAATCATGTACGATACATGTTAAATGCAGTCATTGGAGCTCTCAGAGCATCTAAAGGGAGCTGCAACACATCTATGAGCTGTTATGAGCTTTAAAGCTTTAAAACAGCTATTACGTTTGCAGTCTGAAGATGCTGCCCAGCAATGTCCTTAAGCATCCTTCGTCATGACAAATCACCAAATCACTCCACACTCAGACGTCAGCCACACGACATGAAATGTGTTTATGCTCTCTTAACTGACATTTCATGTTCACTACATAGTGTAGTACTGGACCGTCACTCCCTCTTTTTTTATATAAAACAGAGAGAAAGACACGCTGAACTGGCTTTTTCACAATACTGCGATACATACAGTTCCACCACCCGTTCAACACTTTTAGAGATTGGATCATATTCTGATACTTGTAGCATCCCTGCGTGTGTCCATCATCCTGCAGCAGCTGAGTGAGAGCGTGGTGTTAAGATACTGAGGCCGTATTAAAATTCACAGGGCTTTTGAGAGCACATGAAACCTGCTCTGTGGCATACAGTGGACAATGAGGGGCTCCCTGACGCAAGAAAAATCAATTACAGCGAGAACACCGCATTAATGATTTAAAAAAATATCAGGACGAGCAAATAATAAACCCAGTAACACTGGGACAATTACAGCCGAAGTGGAGAATTGAGGATTGAAAGAACATCCACAGTGAGAGGATGAAGAACAGTCTGCAGCAAAACAGTGTGAAGGAGGTGTGGAGTGGGATGAGAGAGCTTGCTGGCTAAAGACAGCCAGACCAAATGGCTGAGTGGACCAAGGATACACTCTAAAAAAGTAATTCAGGGGACTTATTACCACCACTTAATGAAATACATGTTAGCATGATAATCATTTATTGATTTAGATTAACCTTTTAAGTTGCAAAAATAATTTAGATGAGTTGTTGAGACATAATAATGCTGGTAATTACATCAACTTAATATTGTGTGTCATTTAAACTCACATTTCTGCATTAATTGATTTAAAACAAAATTCAAGATGAAATTGGCTTGATAACCTTGAGTTCAGGATTTCCAGAGTCTACTCCCCTACCTACTTTACAAGCCTGGACAAATTCAGACAATTAAAACTTGGTGTTAGAGAACCTGCGGCTGACTTTTAGAGTAACAGTCGAAAAGGCCAGTCGTAATCATCAAATCGTCATCATTGGTGACAGGTCCAACCAGGATCTGACCAGGAGATGGAAACCTTTGTGATCGAGGGAGCCAACAACGTGGAGGGAAAGGATATCCAAAAGTGCTGTGCTTTGTTAATGGCCAATATGCACAGCATCTGAGCTATCGCAAGGACCTTCAATGTACTTCTGAAGTCTTTCATAAGCTGTTCCTTGAACTTGATGGACAGAAAGTCAATGCAAAAGCAATGAGTCTCAAGAACAGTATTTTCTGAAGATTCCACTTGTTTCACGGACAGCACTATCAGATTTTATTCAGATTACATAGTTGTTTTGTTTTGTTATTTTGGAGTCGACAGAAGAGTGTATTGAGTGTAGTGTGTTAAACATTTTCGTACTGTTTCAAATCTATATATCCTGTGTTCAAATACATAATTGCCGTTCAAAATAAAAGCGTTGGTTAACAATTTTGTTGTTGAATTAATTAATTTCTTAAAAGCTACTTCATGAACAAAAACATGAAAAAGTTAAAAACTACCATAGAAAATCAACTGACTTTTAAGTATTGTGTAAAAACTAGTTGGAACAACTTCCTTTTTGCAAGTAACCAACTTAAAAACTTTGATAAATAAAAATACATTTAAATTGTAGAGGAAAAGCTAATTCCCCTAACTCTATCTAGTTTGTTGGTTGAACATAATTTCATTGGAAGCTGCCATTACTCAAAAAAGATTGATGCAAACTGTTTTGTTGTTGAGCTAAAGCATTTGTTTACAGTGTACATTGAAAGAGTTCAAACATTTGCCGGTTTGGCACATACACGAGAACAGCTCATCTCTCCACACTTGACAGCCCAGCCTGATGGAACCCTGTCCCCAAAAACAGCCCTTCACTCACAGCCTGCCTTTATGTTCATTGCTGATGACTGTAGTTGATTACCCTCCAACCCTTGTTGATCATTCAACACTTTAAATGTCAGCTCTGCAGCCCTAGCCAAAGCCCCCATGATGCCTGATAGCATTAGCCCCTCATGAGCAACCCAGCTAGCACTGGTTCTATACAACCTTTTCAACCTAAATGGAATAGTTCAACATTTTGGGATATCCCTTTAGAGCAGTGATCTTCACTATTTTTTACACGAGAGCCACATTGATAGGACAAAGTCAATAGGAGAGCCACTTTCTTTTCCAGTCATAAAAAGCATATCTGCTTATTAATCTGTTTCCCACCCAGAACATACAATATGCAATGTAGTCAACCAATACATTCTTTAAAAGCAGGATTACCTTAATAATAATAATTACAAAATTACCTTGAAACAATATTTCTGCTGAAGCCAAAAATCAGTGTTTCACAATTTCTGAGACTGAGAAGGTTTTTTTTGCTCAAGCCAAAATCCATGGCTCGTACCTTTCTTTTTTAACAGGAGTAGCCAAGCTAACGCATGTATGAAGTGCCAGGTTGGTCGTAGTATCCTCCAATTTAGCGATATAAACTATTTTTTAGCAAATGAACACCTTCATAATCATGCTTATGATAACACATTTTTAATGACCTTAAGTTTATTTATTTCTATACTAGCCCACCATGTATATACCCGTCCAAGAGCACATTCGCCATTGTAGCACGGGATAGACCGCCAAAACCGGCAACTCCGCAGTGAGTTGGTGTAGTGCCGAGCAAGTTTAAATAACTTGTTTCAAGTCTATATTTCCATCTTTTATCAATTATTATTATATATTATTTGTGGGCTAATAGAACAGACGCTTTCAGTGTTTTAATGGGTTATATGTGATAGCCCTGCTTGTTTTTAGGGTTTTTATGAAATCTGTATTGATCGTGTGCATGTGACGTCACGCTTATTTCCCAACACGGAAGTCAACCATGTTGGTTGGTATATACAACCAAGACGGCGCCCGTTCACGTTTGAGTTGCTGCAACGCTTCGTAATTTTCTTTGTATTTAAACGTCTAAGATTGAAGGAAAATGCCAATCGTGTGCGCAGTGTATAATTGTAGTAATAACGCTACTCGTGACCCAGAGAAACGATTCTTTAGATTTCCTACAATCATCAAAAGCAATGATCCACAAAAGAGGGATGAATTGCTGTCTACCGAACGCCGTAAGCTGGTTTAGCAACATAAATAGTAAGGATTTAACAGAAGAAAAAGCACAATTCACCCGTGTGTGTGGCGTCCACTTTATATCTGGTAAGAGCTCATGCTAAAGCTATGTTTTCAATGTTTGCGAGGATAACATCGCCGCTCTTCTCACTCGCAAACCACGGCTTGAGCGGTGTATCTCGAGCTCTTTGAGAGTGATTTACACGGGCATGGACGAGCACCCTGTCATCTTTCACTGGTTTGGTAAGAAGACTACCAACCCAGCCAGAAACAAAGAAATTATAAGCATCTAAGCTCTTGTATGCCTTCATTTGTGCGTTGGTTGCCCACGACGTTTGTAGCACAAGGTAGTTCACAATATCAATCGGCGGTAGTGACTCTAAATCCTCAATATAATCCGATGGCTTTAGCGTGTATGGGTCAAGGCCGCAGATTTGGACTTTTTCTCTGAATCTTGCCTTTGCAGAGGACTCCAGAGAGTCAGACTACTTTGAAGAAGTCGGAGTTGTATTGCTGTTGTTGTTCGCTCTAGACGCCATTGTTGATTTGTATACCAACCAACATGGCGTCGCATGCATACGTTACACAGTTTTGCCACGTGATTACACACGAAGAATAGACTGCATAATCATATCTATCACCCCTTTATTTAGTCCACTGCCATGCGAGCCACCAATTAAAGCTTGGCGGCAGGAGGCTCGTGAGCCGCCCAATGAGTAACACTGCTTTAGAGAGTTAGATGAGAAGATTGATATCCCTCTTATGTCTGTCCATTATACATAAAGCCACAGCTAGCATCTGGTTAGCTTAGTTTAGCACAATGACTGGAAATAGGAGGAAACAGTGATCTTGCCTCTGTCCAAAATAGCCTACCAGCACCTCTAAAGCTGGCTAACAAGTTGTATCTTCTTTGTTTAAAACCTACAAAAAACAAAGTGGCGTTATGTGCGGGATTATTTCTTGGCTGGGACCAGCATAGGCTGTAACTCACAACAGTGAATTGTCATTTAGTATGGATTAATCAAACACAATACAATGTGTTTATTAGTGAGCTTTGGAGGTGCTGTTAGATAGATTCTGTTACAGTTACAGTTCATTTAACTAACGCTTTTGTCTGAAGCGACTGACAATAAGTGTAAATATTCATGAGGATACAACTCTGAATATCAATAATCTTCCAAGTACATTAGCTTCAAATAGGTTTAATCATTTAAGTGCAGTACAATAGCTTTAAATAAGCCAAACCAATGTAAGTGCAGCATACAGAAATGATAGAAATAAAAATTCAACCATTACCTTCAAATAAACCAACCAGTTTAGTGCTACATACAGAAAAAAAGAAGATTTTCTTTTTCTTTTCTTTTTTGGCCAAGGTGCAGTCGAAACAGGTTGGTTTTCAGTCTGCGACGGAAGGTGTGAAGACTGTCTGCTGACCTGATATCAATAGGGAGCTCGTTTCACCATTTTGGAGCCAGGAAAGCAAACAGGCGGGTTTTATTTCAGGGGTATCTGGGTCTCACTCGCAGTGAGGGAGTAGCGAGTCGATGCAGAGCGAAGTGAGCTAGCTGGGGTGTATGGTTTGACCATGGCCTGAATGTAGGAAGGGGCTGATCCCTTAACAGCACGGTAGGCCAGCACCAGAGTCTAGAAGCAGATTCGGGCCACCACTGGTAGCCAGTGAAGGGAGCGGAGAAGCAATGTAGAGTGGTAACCCTTGGCCAGAGTCATGCTAGCTGTTTCCCCTTGTTTCCAGTCTTTTGGCTAAGCTACGCTAACTCTCTGCTAGCTATAACTTTATTTAAAGGATAGATATGAGAGTGGTATCAATGTTCTTATCTTACTCTCCTACATAAAATGAATTAGGGTATTTCCCAATGTGTATAATTATTCCTTTAACTTGAATTTAACTTTAACTAGGGAAATTGATTCCCTAGTGCCCTTACAGGTGGGTGACACTTGGCCCATCACATAATAAAGACCTTTAAGAGGATGCTACGACAGATCCTAACGAAAGACTAGCAAATTTGAATACAAGGAAAACATACTGAAAGCATGGACAACACTAAAGATCATACCTGTAGTTGTTGCATCTTCAGCCTCTGATTTGTTTACTCTTTCTGCTGATAGCATCATACTGTACAATGTGTCTTGTCAAAAAGGCCCCAGTGAAGGCCCACTAGGGGGCTGATGAAGCAGGTAACTTCTATTGACTCTGCAAACTTGGACAACTTTTCGTATTCCTGTGCTTGCATCAGCATTTATCTCAGGAAACCTTGAGATTATGAGTGACTTCCATCCATTCCATGAAATGTGATTATGAAGCTCTTATTGAGAACGGACAGTGAGGAACAGACTGGTGGTGTTATGTGATGGAGTTTCCATCTATTCCTTAAATTATGCATTGACTTATTGGAAAATTAAACTTGATCATCTGCAATTCAATATATATTATTATAGATGGAATATGCTCAGATTGTAATCAACATGTTCTGTTTTCATTTTCTCTTGATATTCTGCTGTGTTTAATGTCACTGTTTTGCATACACTATCTAATGTAGAGGCTTAGGCTACAATTTCATCTTACATAATACATCTTACATTTTCCAAGATAGTCTTAAAATGTGAAGTATTGGAGCATATGTTTATAAATCCTCCATTCATTCTATTTTTATTTGTAAACTGTTTGTCTTTGTTGTAGACTGACAATATTTCTGCTATAACAGAAACATTTCCATTCGGCCAAATTACATTTTAATACTTGTCTTCTAATGTATATCATCATTTATATGTACACCCTTACTCTAAGATCTAGTCTTTCACGAATGTAGAGTAAAATTCTAGCGGCTACAGTGCGATGTGGCTCGCTTCATCTTTATTCTGAATTTCATCAAGGGTGCCTAAATGAAAGCACCAGCTGACAGAATAAACTGGCAGGCGTTACTGCGAATCCACTCCTTAGGGAATCTCTGCTTTTGCTCCCACCACAGATGAACTGACATCTAGGGGAAGAAAAAGAGCCTTGTGCACCAGCAAAGATCGTGACTGGAGAGGGAGGGGGATATTTTTATGACAACTGGAGGCCTCCCAGGACATTTAACTGGTACTGCTCACTGTGTGTATCCAGCCTCAGTGGTAAGTAGAGCACCAACACACGGTTCATTGAAGTTAAATTCTTCATCACAGAGATCTTGCAAATTATGCTTTCTCTGCTTTCTCACTTGAATAGTTAGAAATTGTCAAACCACAATTCAATCAATCTGCCATTCAGTCAATATTTATCAGTCCATTAAATAATCAACCGGGTCACAGCTGTCACATTCATACTCTCATTAAGCTACTTCATCTACAAAACAATTGAAGCTTTAGCAACACACTCTAGTGTTTCCCACTAATTAACACATTATGTCTCGTTTGTTTAATCCGTACAAAAATAGAAGTGTAAAAACGTGTGTTGTGGTTTTACGGGGGGTTATGTATGGGACTATTTCTTGACTGGGAGCTGTGACTTCCCGGAGTTTCCGCTGATTGACTGGCAACCTCAAGGTGACTGCAAGGCTCCAGGAAATATAGTGAATTAGTGCGCTTTACAGGATTTTCTTCCTTTTGGACAGAGCCAGGCTAGCTGTTTCTAGTCTCTATGCTAAGCTAAGCTAACAGGCAGCTGGCTCCAGCTCCATATTGAATTGACAGATATGAGAGTGGTAATCTTCTCGTGAACTCTCAGCAAGAAAGTGATTAAAAGGGTATTTCCCAAAATGTCAAAAATATTCCTTTAATTGCAGAATAAGGGTTAACACATAACAAGAGGTAAACATACCTGCCACAGAATTTGGACGTGGAATCACAAGGGAGGAAGTGCTGTGTATGTGGTGTTGTGGGAGGGGTCTTTTCGGTGCCGGTGGAGTCCTGGGCTCCGTGATGTCGGTTCTAGGTAAGGCCTCATCTGGTTGGATGGTCAGAGTGTCCCTGGTTGGCCCGGGATGGCGGTCCTCGCTTGCATGGCCCATTACACCAGCACCGCCCCCCGGGCCTTCTTCCTTAGTCAGATGCTGACTGGAGGTGCTGCGCTCCTCATTCTCAGAAGAACTAGTGATGGTTGCTGAGCCGCAAGAAAATATGGGTTAAGCGAGGCAGCCAAAGAAATAAATCATACTTCTAAATAAGAACATATGGAAGACAGTTGCTTACTTGCATTTTCTTAACAGTTAAAATTGACTAAGCATGCAAAACTAAGAGTTGCCTTCCAAATTACATTTACTTAATTAACAATAAAAAACACCTAACTGTTTTATCAGCCGTACACTTAAAACTCATCAATCAACGAGTTTCACTGTACTTGATGCGCCCTTTGCAGTTTTGTATTCAACTATAAATAAAAACTCTATTTAAGGAGAAAAAAGTGTCCTATTTTAAGAGAATCAGACCCATAAGCAACAAAGACAGCAGTGTCCTAGTTTTGACAGGAGGGAGCTGAAGCCTTGAGGCTGAAGTGGCACATGCGGCATAGAGAAACTAGCTGTGGGGTAGGGTACACATTTGACGAGGACTTAAAACTAAGTGATGTTGCTTCTAACTTCCTATCACCGTGTAGAAAGGTGTGGCACTTTTGGGATTTCTGATGAAGTAAGCTGTTCCACATTGAGTTCAATTATTTTTTAGTACACTTTTTTTTTATTACTTCTAGTAATGCATGGCTACGCTTTGGTATTGGACATGCTAGTGTAAAAAACAATCTGAACTCCCACAATGTGGATGGACATCATTTGAAAACTTGGCCAGGATTTCCAACAGATACATGAAAGTAACTCTCACCTATGATTCCACTATCCTTGCTCCCCAGGGTGGAGGTGGGGCTTTGAGAAGGAGGCCCAGGGCTGCTCCTGTTGATTGGTCCAGGGGCAGGGCTGGAGAGTGTTCCACTGGGGCTAGTCCTGGAGCTGCAGTGTGGTGAAGGAAAAGGTAAAGGATGGCCTCCAGCACTGGTGCTCAGGGTGGAAGAGGGGCTCTCGGAACAGGGGGAGGCAGTGCTGCAGGTGAGAGTGGAGCTGGGACTCCCCCCCTGGGCAGAGGTATCACACTGACAAAAGGAGAGCAGAAAGATATTGATACATGATCATGCAGGTTAAAGTGACATAATGTTAATATGTGTGGAGAATCACAGGGAAAGACCTAACCTGATCAAAAGCAAAGACACATACCTAAGTGATATTCTTCTATTATAAAGGTTTAGTGAATGAACAGTCAGTTGCCAGCCTTTTTAACAGTACTCCACTCTGCATGACAGTGTTTGCCTTCATGCACGCTGTGTGACTGAGTATATTTGTGTGCACACAGATGGGAAACGAACAGATAATTCCAGTTATTTTCATCCTGGCTGTCATTTTCCCAGTTTTTCATATTGACAGCTGTGTTGAAAACTAAATCACTCTCTGTAGACATTTATAATTTACTGTAAAAGTCACTCTGCACACATTCTGCTGTTCCACACAGGCCTGATTTCACAAAGATGAAATAAAATGGGAACATTTTTAACAGGTGACAGGATGTATTTTATGAAAATGAAAAATCAGATGAACACAGCATCAGACTGCCCGAATGAGGATACTAGTTAAAAGTACACATCTAAGACTGCAATATATTCAAGTTTCAGGAAATTACATTGGACGTGCTTTGCCTTTTGGATTAAGCAGTGTCAGTGTGTGTCCTTTTTGGATATCTACTTGGAGCAACTGCATGTAAAGCTCTACAGTAAAGCAAAATACAAAGTGATTTTGAACACAATAATTCATCATGATGGAAAAACTACAAAATTAGAACCAGGTGTTTAAATGATGGGTAATCATGGCTCCATCTCAGCTGTACCACATCTACTGATAAGAGCCTTTTAAGTCTGCTTTCCAATTATATTTTTATGAAGTGTATTATGTTAAATTGTGTGTTGTTTCTCATTATATTGTTTATAAAGGAGGAAAACATCTATCTTTTACATATATGTTACATATATTGTAATGTATAGTATTTATCCTTGTCTCTTAAAGACTTCTTCACTGGTCTTTAAGAATATTTTACATCACGGCTGACATTTGCATGTAATAATGTATGTGACCTTTTACCAATAAAGACAGCAGTAAATGAGCCATGTGAAATGCTCTGAAAAGATTTTTTTTAATTTCGAGCATCTTTAACCATTTTTGTTAATAAAAGGACAGGTTTTGTAAGAACAGTCTTTTTTATATTCCTTATCCTTGTAGTTTAATCAAATGTATTTCAGGTCTCCTCATTACTGATGCAATATTTCTGCAACACAGAGACTATAGGGAGACAAGGCAGCAGAGTTGAAACAGCTCACTGTTATTCCCTTTATACCAGAGCCTCATCTATCTTAGCCAGGACAACCCACATTCCTCATATGAGCCTCGCTATCTCTGTGAAACTGACTGAATCTGGAGCTCAGGTGGTGGAATGAGGCTGAGAAAATGGGCCAAGGCTGAGCAAAGCAAAGGCATACGGATGGAGGGATGGAGAGGCATAAGCGCATACAATAACACACATACATAGGGGTTAAAGTGATAGGGCAGAGAGTAAAGAAATGGAGCCCTGCGGACGTTTAACAACACATATAATAATGTTCCAAAAACAAAAAATGATATATATATATATATATTATTTTCCAAAGGGGATTTGAATGGTCAAATCACACACAGTATTCAACACAATGTTTGCTTGCACTCAACTAAATTTAAAATCAACTAATCAAAGTATAAAATATAAAGTAAGATCCTGATTGCAACGTGAGGGCTAAAAAAATCGCCTTCTTATAAGACATAACAGCAAAGGGGCCAATGACTCAATATGCTGCCCAACCTTCTTTTCCCTCCTGTCCTCCATAGGAGAGCTAGCAGTGCCAGGCGTTGCTTCTCCCAATAAGAAGCATAGTCTGGTCATCAGTTCCTGGGTAGAAAGGGAGGAGCCCAGCTGGTGCTCCACGTGGAGGTCTGTAAAACATACACAATCAGGACACACGGATTAACAAGCAAATGGAAACAAGGCAGGCCAGAGGAGACCGTCATCCAACTGACGCTCTGGGTTTATCTCAGCTCGCTCGTGAGGTTCCCTCCCAGCAGCAGCGCTAGTGAACAGCGAGAAAAGTATACATCCACAGGTCAGCACAGCCCCAGCTGTCCTGATTATGAATGCACAGACAGTGGCTTTCCAGTCCCCCTGGTTGAGGCAGCAGCAAGAGGTTGTGTGAGGTTGTGAGGTTGCCTGTGCACACGCCTGCCAGGTGCTCTCGGTTAAGAGACGGGTTGTGAATTTCAATGAGCTTGGTGTCGACTCTCCAGAGCAGAAAGAAGGAGTGCCTTGGCTCTGGCTTCTCTGTTGCTCATGGAGAGCTGACACAGACCATGTACTGCATTCATTTATCACTGTTTAAGGCTCCCTGATGCTTTGACCTCCAACCCCTACTCTTAGGTTCTTGTCACCTCTGCAGAGTAAGGCTTTAACCATTTTCACATCTCTATGCTTTAACCAGCTGGGCAATACAGTCCTCCGTTCTCACACCTCACCTATGTACCGCTATCAGCTGAGTAACATGCATATTGAGCAGGCATATAAACAGGATGACAGGACATCACGGATTACAGGAACAGCTCACTCCTCCTCACAAACATCTTTGCGTTTAGACATCACATTCATTTCGCACTCCCTCCACTGATTCTTAATCATTCTGTCTTGCTGGCTCGCTCCCTTCGTTTAAAAAGGTACTGCATCAGATCTCTCTTACATTCAACCCAAGTGTTTTCAAAGCCTTGAGAGGATCAAGGTCAATTTTGAGAGGCAAGCTTGATAATTTTTGTTCCATGAAGCGCCCAAGTTCTAGCCTTTGTCAATACTCTTTTCACTTCACAGCTAGAAAAGCTGCTGAAGACTTTGGTAGGAAGGGTGGATGTGTATTTCAGAGTGGGGGAGGAGAGAAAACTTTGCATTTAGTCAGCAGAGCACTGAGATCCAATCTGGAGTAACATGAGGACACACTGAACGTCCAGTACTATTCATCAAACCACCCAGCAGTTGCCATTGGAAACGGGAAGCTGAGAGGTGCCTGGCAACCGGGATGGAAGATGCCTCATAAAATCTGTTCAGCCTAAGGGTAACCCTCTGGTCAAAAACATAAAGAAAGCTGGCTGAGATGTGGGTATTTACACCATTATTGCTTCAATCTAACCCTAACTGTATAAGCAGTCTGCAGAGAAGTCAGGACCAAACTGTGATAAAACAAATCCACCCTCAATAAAACACTGAGGATTACATCTGAAACCAAAAACTTAATGCAAAGCCTTTTAGGTGTCATTAAAACACAACTCTTACTTCTCAACATTCACTCACCTCCACCCCATTGATTCTCATTCAGCTTCCCTGATCAATACCTGCAAAAAGCCCCTGTCATGATGCTAAACACACTCCCACACGCTCCCGTTCTCACCTCTGTGGTCTGTCCTGCCACGGCACGAGGCAAAGACAAGAGGTTCTCTCGCGTTGGAAGAGCCATCCACATACTCCAGCTTCCTTACCCGTCCTTTGGCCACAGCGAAGAGGGAGAAGGGAGAGGGAGAGGGAGGGAGAGCAGGCAGGGTGGGAGAGAGGGAGGGATTGAGGGTGGAGATAAGGACGGATATGAAAGAAAGTGAGAGAGAGAGAGAGAGAGAGAGAGAGAGAGAGAGAGAGAGAGAGAGAGAGTCAGAGAGAGAGAGAGAGAGAGAGAGAGAGAGAGAGAGAGAGAGAGAGAGAGAGAGATTAAGCCTCCCCAGATGAGATCTGTGGTGCAGAATTTGAATTGTGTCCCAGGAGTATAAAGCCGTATGTACAGAGTGCGAGCCATGATGCATGCAAACAGTACAATATTCACTGTACCGTGGGCGTTTATCTATAATATATTAACACAGCTAATGTGTGCGTGCATGTTTGTGTGATGGCAGGGACAGTGGTGCACTCATATTGACGTGTGTGGGTGTGTCTCAACTTATGCAACAATATCTGAGGGTTCTTGGAAGCGCAGATTCTTTAGGACTGGAGATCATTCAAAAGGATGAGGAAGGTTAGCGAACACTGAAATGTACTGAATTTTAGACTCAAGGTTATGCAGTGTTTGAATCTCGCATGTGGACAGACTCGGAAACATTGTTTAACATACAGTTTTTGATTTTGCATGAGCACAAAAGACACAAAGGCCATGACAGTGTATGTTTTTACTTGCTGTAATTTGTCCTCGTCATGTTCGTTCAGTGTACGGGGGAAAAACGCATGCAATGAAATGTAACAGCACCTTTTTCAGACTGGCTGAACTTGCTGCAGGACACTGCCACCTTGTGCTTCTTTGAACGTGAGGCACCCAAAGTAAACATGGAGTTTGTTTTCTTTTCATCCAACAATTAAAATGATTTAAAAAAATGTCACAGAACCTATTTTAGGTAATTACATTTGAAAATATAATAATATTATTAATTGTATTCCCATCACCGTACACATACTATATTTGTTTATTAGTTAGAGCTTGTTTAAACAATGGATAACATATTTGGGATTTGGGGTTTTAATTTAATGAATAACAAAATAGTTATGTTCCCATGGATCAGAAATGTGTTATTTTAATTAAGTAATTAAATATTCATGAAGCAGTATGCACATCGTAGAATAAGCCTCGTCTTCACATCTGTCTATATGCGTTACATAAATGCACACTATATATGGGACTATATCTCTGTACATTGCATATTCTTTTATACTCCGTACTGTGAACCTTTGCACATCCTTGGACAATTTTGCTCACTTATGCACAAACTACCACTTTTAAAACTGCACAGCTCTTTCATTTCAATTCACACTTTTATTGTAATCTTCTTCTATTCTATATTTATGTTTCTTGATTTTTGTATTTGCTTTTATTTTTTTCTCCTACTGTGTTTATGTTATGCACCAATACACCAAAGCGAATTCCTTTTATGTGGCAATAAACCAGATTCTATATTTGACCCTTTTTATTAAATGTAGAAGTAGCTATAAATGAAATCAGAAATGTCTTCTTCCACTGAATCGTTCTTTATTTTTGATTACTGTTATTTCACTTGGATATTTAACCTTAACTGAAAAGAATGATGTATGTGTAGAGCTACTATACATTTTTAGACGGTTGGCCAACTCACAACTATCTGTGTAATGTAAAAGTATCACGACACACTTGCATGGATTCATCTACTTTACTATAAATGTGCTGCATATGGCATTATGTTATGTTATTTTGTCAAAAGAGATGTCTTTAATTGTGACTCTATGGTATATCTTATTCTGTGTAGACCCAAACTAATATATCTCCAAATTGACCTACCTAATTGGGGTTTCTGCCTCAAGTTATCTTGTTCAATCATTTACTGAATACATGTGACAATCTGTCACATGTATTCAGCCCCTGGGGGTAGAGTCTGTATGCTCTTTGCATTTGTAACATGTATGGAACAGCTGAATGCACAGAAGCTCTCTGCTAATCAAGGCAAACCCTTGAAAGCATTTTTCTATTTTTGCAGCTATTCCATGATGCACGGCTTCTTGCTATTCTCAGTTGCCCGTGCTTTTTTATTGGTTGTTACCAGTTCAATTTAACCCACCTGGGAACTTGATGCACGACTGGGAGGGAACTATGTCGGCCTGACGAGGGAGAAGAGGAGAGGAGGGTAGAGAGATGGACGCCCCCTTGGTTAGTCTCCTCACTTTTACCCTGCTTTCAGTGTAGCCACTGTCATGGTCCTGGCAGTGTGTGGCCCGCCCGCGACCACCCCTCTGCAAGGTGCTGTGAGTGTACCCCTCACTACCTATATGGAAAAGATGGGCGTATGTAAAAAAGAAATTATAACATGATTAAAAATATATAGGACAGTTGTTGCAGTTAAAGAAGCATCATTTAGAAAGCTTCAGCACAGTTAAAAAGATTGAACATATCGCAGAGAGAGCAGTTTAAAATATGTCTCGTATAGGTCGCAACAGTGCGAACATGTCTTCTCTTTAAAGCATGTTGTTGAATGAGGTAATGGAAAGTTGGCCATGCCAGAACATCTTTATAAATTAATGGGATCACACTCAATAAAGAGGCTACACTTATTATATTTTAATTCAATATTTAAACCATTTTCATGTCCACTGTTATTGCAGTTATTGAGCCCCATCCTGTGTCTTCCAATAAACATTACGCATGAGGACTCACAAAGCCAGGTGATTACCGAGGCCTTATTGCCACATATATTGGTTATACCAGATTGCAGTAGTTTTCCCTGTGGAATGATTAAGTCATTCTCTTTCTCTTGAGTGTGTTGTTGCTGTTATTACTATGAGCAAAACAAGAACTCAGAGGTTCACCCCCTAATATTAACAATTCACATGATACGCTGTTGCATAATTACTAAGAGTGTAGAAGGATCATAGCCTTGAAACCTTTCATGATACGCTTTTGAGCAGAAGTGATATCTCTCGGCAAATGATCAGAGCCATCCCAATGTACTGTAAACATACTATATCATTTTTAATGAGACTGACACAGTTCTCTATCTTTCTCTCAGTTCTTGGTACCCAGAGCAGTGCATTATCAAATATTAATGGGCAACATGGTTGCTCTAATACTGAGCTCTACTTATGTTCATCTATCTCCACTGCGCAGTCTGAAATCTCCTCTGAACTGCAGCAAGTTGAAAAGTTCTCCCTGTGAAAACATTTTAGCTTCACATTTAACAGATAAATGTTGACCTTTAAGTTCACACTTTACTGACAATACTCCAAAATGTTTAGTTTAGTTACAGCAAATACAACACATTCATTGCAAGCACACATATGTGTCTTATAAATTTCTAGCACACTCACAAATTCTTGTGAAATTGTTTTTTAGTAGGTCAGGATGTTTGCCTAACCCACTCTAACTTCTCCTGACACAGTTTAAATGCAAGCAGTGGGACACTGTGTGAAGGACAGAACACGCTGATGAATTAGGCTAATTGAAATGGCTTTACTTAAATCACCCAAGAGAAGAGAACCTGCGTATTGCCATCAAATAATGCAAGACATAGTGTGTACAACATTAGATAAATCTCCTCACATTGTGATCAGGGACAAAAAAGCATACTCTATATGGTAAAAATCTGTGATAAAATATCACCTTTATTGAGCTGATATGCCAGTTTTGTTACACAGGGTAGTTTCAGTGGTTTTGGTCTTACCTTGATGTCTGTGGTTCTTTTTCTCTCCTCGTTTTCCTCCGCCCTCTCTCCTGTTTCCAAACACTGCTCTGAACATAGCTGGGCTGCTGCTTCACTGTCTACTTCCTATGGAAGATTAAACAAAATGTAAATTTGAATTAGGAAACATTATTTCATGCACCCTTACCCTCACTGTTAGCTCTTAATTCAACAGCTGAAGAAGAAGCCTGTTTAATTGGAGAATTTTGAGATGATCTAACTATTTAGTCTTTAATGATGAGCAATTTCTTTCAATTAATCACCAGCATGCATACTGTAAGGATGGTCACATAACATAATATGTCATACAAATTAAGCCTCAATTTACCTACTTTTAAGTCTTCTTTGATGCCTGCATGTCTTCACATAAATCCACAGGAGGCTGACGGAAGAACATATAAACTCGCGGAGTCCAATTATGAAGTGCTGCACCACCTCAGTCAAATCACAGCTTTGTTGGAAGAAGTCCGGAGCGCGCGTCGTGCACGTGCGTGTTTGCCTAGTGTTCCACATCTGATGTATCCGTTATGATTTAAGGTTTTAATTTAGTCCGTTTCGTTTTTTTTTTACTTAGGCCTACAGTATATTTTTCATTTGCTTTACATTATTTATAGCCTACTACTTTGCTGCTGATAACACCACAACAAATAATGATCATATTAAAAATAATAATAATAATAATAATAATAATAATAATAATAATAATAATAATAATAATAATAATAATAATAATAATAATAATAATAATGAAGAAGAAGAAGAAGAAGAAGAAGAAGAAGAAGAAGAAGAAGAAGAAGAAGAAGAAGAAGAAGAAGAAGAAAAGCAACAAGATACTTACATAGTTAAACAATGGTAAGATCCTAATAAAACTTTCCATAACATTGTCTGGAATTGATTGTGGCATATTTAATATTCCGACATCAAACAAAGATTTTAAAAAGGCTATACATATTCTGCAGCGTCTGTGTAGGCTACTGAGGGGTATCTCCATTAACTTTCCATTGTTAGAGGAGCAACACCATTGTTAGAACAAATAAACTACAGACTATAACGTTGTTTGTACCGAAGCCCAAACAAGTATACAAAACCAACACATTTACATTGTTTTACATGGGGAATTAATCTGTTGAGAGGACATTAAGTAAACATTAACCCTGCGCATTTGGTAAATTACGGTTAAAAAAAGAGTAACTTCCAACTGTAAACACCAGGGGGAAACATGTGAATTGAAGTTCCCTCTTCGTCCTCCAGGGGCGACAATGAGCGATACCGGTAACCTATTTAATCTGGAGGCTCCGGCTCTCTCGGTCCTTTCACCGACTCGCTGTGTTCACACCAGACGTCCAGAAAAAGAGAAGTCATGTCCAATAAATATAATGCAACACAACCGCAATGGTTTGATCATCTGGACCAACAGAGTCTGTTGTAAGTATATTAAGTCTCGCACTGTTGAGGGAAACCCATGTAGCGTTCAAAGTTTTAGTTTTAAAATCTGAATCTGCAGACACGTGTAAATTAGCTGGTGCCATTTTGTATCCCCGTCTGATGTAATTTAACAAAACAACGGTAGTCCAACAAACTTACATTAGCTAAATAGGTAACCTTACAGGATGCCCAACTAATGTCTACATCAGAATTGTACGTAGTTTTCGGGTATGAGGAACACATTTCGAAAGTCATACAAAATTTAGCACAGCACCGGAAACGCCTCGTTGCTAACATGCCCTCATTTGTGCTAGCTAACGTTAATGCTAACTTTACTTTTGTAGCTACTACTAAATGTCTTAATCTCGGTTTCGGGGGGTTAAATGAGAAATGTTACGTAATATTTTAATACTAAATGGTTTGTATTGTTTCAAGTGGTTGCGTGTGTTTGCACCTTCGGTTATAACTTAATGTAGTTTTAAATGTATTAGAACTCCGCTTAATAACAATATAAGCTAAAACATGGCTAAATTTATCGTTAACATATTATTTATCAGTTATGGCTAGTTTTTCAGAAACTATTTACCACACTTACGTTAGTCCTATACGATGTTACGGCAGCGAAACGTTGTTAATGTGCTACATATTTAGTTCAAAGCTGACAATGAAATGTTACTATCGGTTTGTTCTACATCTGCTAAAATATTTTCTGGATCGTTTTGTTTTTTTTGCCAATCTTACTATAAATATAATGCGGTTATGTTAAAGTGTTTATTCGAGGAACCTAATGAAGTGCAGTGACGTGAATGAAAGGCTTTTATATAGGCAATACTAGCAAATGTCTCCGTGTGCACTTTCTTCCCTAGGGGATCAGATGCCATTTGGCAGACACCTGTATGAGGAAGATGTCTGAGCTTCTGCAGTCTCCCAGGGATGACTGCTGTTGCAAACTACAATCTGAGTAAATGAGTCCTGACAGAGGAGCTCCAATGAGAGGATACTTGCCATCTGCATCAAGTCATGGGAAAATGTATGTAAATATGCATTTGTTTTATGTGTGGCATGCATAGGTCAAAATGTTCTCGTGATCAAGCTGCATCTTTGACAGCCTGGGCTCTCTGGTGTGAGATAACCTGGGTTTTAATATTTCAGATGCAATATTAAATGTCCCTGCGCTTTCTGCTCGCCTCTTTCATGGCGTCTCGGATTGAATCGGGGAGGACAAATCAAATACTGATATTAACTTGTAGCTCCTGTTAATCACCTCAACTATTTGTGCATATACTGCAGACACAAGGAGCCTGAATGTAATGTTTTCTCCCTTTTCCAGTCTCAAGGTTTAAGCTTTGGGAGATGAAACTGATGTTGCAGCCGCTGTAACTCAATTGAGATTTCAGTCTTCGTCCAAATCGATACTTTGCAGGTAAGCACTTGTAATGTTGTCTTTTTAGTTGAGGTATACCTCAATATGCATCCACTGATAGACCTGAGGCACGTTTCTTTGGCTTCTAGGTTTGCATAGAGATGCTAAACTAAACCATCCTTGTACTTTTTGACTGCTACCTTCAATAGCAGCACAGATTGAATTGAGGAAAACATTTGAGCTGGTTGGGCATGGTCTAAAGTAAGATTCACATGTGGATGCCCGTGTACTGTTCTTGCATTGAAGAGTTTGATGTGCTGATTCTATAAATGTCTGGTCACTACATTGTTATCAAGTTTGCACTGTTAACATTCAATGTTATGTATAGCAGTCATTTTGCCAATTACTCGGTGTCTTATTGATGTCTGAAGGCACAACTTGTGCGATGACTGACATTTGTTCGCTGGGTTGCATCTTTCTTAATGTTTTTCATTTTCTTGCAGGTATTGAGCAAGACTCTAAACACCGGATGGAGATCACACCAGGGGAACATTTGTCATGATGCTAAACAAATGTGGACTTTAATGTTTCTATTTGTCTTTAGTTAGTCTGAATACATCCAGGCCGTATGAATCAGTTGGCTGTACATGAAATGTGACAATTGTTTCTAAATAAAGATTCAACTACACCTGAAACATTTGTGAATTTAAGTTATTTTTTTATAATGCATGTTGCATGATGTAGAAACCATGTAATTTATACATTAGATTACACTTACTCCTTCATAACTACTGCCAGACTTAAATGCTGTACTATTTCCTGACTCAGGAATACTGATTGACTTGAATTCAATATTTAAATGTTTTATATAGTACCTAGTAATTTGCTGAAAAAGCAATTTGTCAAATTGAGGATTTATCTAAAATCTGCAATGGATGGTTTTAAAATTTAATAGTGCTGATGTTCTTGGTCCAGATGTTCAACCTGGTGCTGCTGTTGTACAAAGTAAGCCTTTTCTATTGAAACATTTATTGCATTAGTTGAATGTGAAACAATTTAAAATTACAGTGAAGACAAGTATGGTTCAGGGAGACTGTCTTCAAGACATGTAGAAAATTTAACACTTAAAATAACATTCAAGTCTAAAAAAACTCAGCACAATTTAGTGGTGAGAACTATTACCCGTCACATTCTTCCACTCAACCTCAAAATTAAACCTTACACCATATATATATATATATACACTTATCTTGAAACATTTTTTTTAATTGTTAACCAGAGATCATATATGCTTCTTTTGCTTCGTAAAATGCTGTCATGTGACTAATGGATAGAACTAATTTAAATAATGGTGGCTGTTACCTCAACGGTGTGCTTGAGCTCTGAAACCTCAATCAGTTTCTAAATGCCAATACTCCACCTTTGCTTGACCTCAACATCCAGTGTGTTTTGAGATCTGATTTAAGAATATCAGGAGATAACTTCAAGGTCCAACCCAGAACTGGTCTCCATCAAATGAACATGTGGTGTATCGGCCTTGGGAGGGTCAAACTATTCGTCAGTCTTTTCATCGCCTTGGTAATGTCGGTATTCTGGTTTGAGCTCCCAGGTATTCTTGTGTGTTCCCTTCACATTGTAGACGCCAATATCACGCAAGATTTCCTTCAAGTAAATCTGGGAGAAGAAAAAGCCCAAATATGAGAAAAGGTGAATATAATGCTCTCATTCTGTGAATTAAAGCTATAAGAACTGCATATAATCAACACTTCTTTAGATACCTGATTTGAAATACTGTAGGCAACCGTTTTTAACAAATGTATCTTCTTATTATCCAACTATGGACTATGGTGAAACAGCAAAACTGGCATATTTACAGTAGTTGTACTCAGATATAGAGAACAAATATTGATCTG